>NC_057794.1:273085440-273323977 GCF_018294505.1 Triticum aestivum
CTGCGGGACGAGGTGAGGAAGGAGGCGGCGGGGTGGGGCGGTATTTTAGGGCGAGGGGGCGGCGGTGCCTTGCGGGAGGGGGCGCCGGGTCGTACTAGGAGTCGTGCCCCAGCCAGACTCGGGCGGCAGCGGCGGCTCGGTCTCCCCGCACGGAAAGAAGGCGGCGCGGGAGTGGGCCGGCTTTCTCACGTGGGCCTTTGGCCCAGTCAGGCGTGAAGTCTTCTTAAAAAAATCGCCCGAAGAAAAATCCTAATAAAAATAAAAAAAATCTAAAAACACCTGAAACAATTTTCGTCGTCTAAACCTAATATTTAGAACAAAGTGAACATTTTTCTAGCCTAAAATGCAATTTTTAAAAAATTCATATTTTTCTAATTCAAATAAAATATAAATTTGATTTTAGAATTTCTCCTCCACTATTCCTCTCTTTTGAAGAAGTCATAGTATCTTCACTCTTTTATTTTTAATATTGGAAATAATTGGAGAGAAAAATATCAAAATCAAATTGATCTTGTTTTCAAATTTGATAAAATTTAAACATGAAAATTTATGAAATCCCCAACTCTCTCCTTGGGTCCTTGAGTTGCTTAAGATTTCTAGGATCACAACCAAATATGCAAATAGAATATGATATGCATATGATGACCTATGTATAACATCCAAATTAAAAATGGGGATGCTACAACACCTATTCCAGAGAGCCAAAATTATGTCATGACTTGTTAGAATTGCTCTCTATGCTTCACTTAAATCTTTTATGAGCTAAGACTTGCTCTAGTGCTTCACTTATATCTTTTTGAGCATGGCATGCTTAGTATTTTTGAAGAAATTCTCTCTTGCTTCACTTAAATTAATTTGAGAGAAAGAAATATTATGCTCATGATCTTCACTTATATTTGTTTGAGCTTATGGAAAGCAACACATGAAAATTAGTCCCAAAGTGATAGATATCCAAGAAGGATAAAGAAAAGAAAAATGTGATGAAGATCATTGACAAAATAAACATGATTCTTAGTAATAGTTTTGAGATATGATGATGTGATATGTGAGTTTGTTGATGAGTAATTATGCTCTAGTAGGAATATTAGTGTTAAGGTTTGTGATTCCCGAAGCATGCACGTATAGTCTCGTTATGCTATGATGTTGGTGCATGATTTATTTATGAGTGTATTCCTTATGAGTGGCGGTCAGGGACGAGCGATGGTCTTTTCCTACCAATCTATCCCCCTAGGGGCATGCGTAGTAGTACTTTGCTTCGAGGGCTAATAAACTTCTGCAATAAGTATATGAGTGCTTTATGACTAATGTGAGTCCATGGATTATACGCACTCTTACCTTTTCACAATTTGCTAGCCTCTACGGTACCGTGCATTGCCCCTTCTCACATTGAGACATGGTGCAAACTTCGCAGGTGCATCCAAACCCCGTGATATGATACACTCTATCACACATAAGCCTCATTATATCTTCCTCAAAACAGCCACCAGACCTACCTATTATGGCTTATCCATGGCCATTCCAAGATATATTGCCATGCAGCTTCCACTGCTTTCGTTTGATGACTTGAGCATTCATTGTCATATTTCTTTGCATGATCATATAGCTGACATAGTGTTTGTGGCTCAGCCACCGTTCATCATTTTTCATACATGTTATGCTAGATCATTGCACATCCTGGTACATGCCAGAGGCATTTATATAGAGTCATATTTTGCCATAGGTATCGAGTTGTAATTTTTATTTCTTTGGATTTATAAGTAAATAGAAGTGTGATGATCATCATTATTCATTTTTAGAGCAGTGCCCCCATGAGGAAAGGATGATAGAGACTATGATTCCCCCAGAAGTCGGGATGAGACTTCGGACAATGAGAGAAAAAAAAGAGAAAAAGAAAAAAAGAAAAAGAGAAAAAACAAAGAGAGAAGGGGCATTGCTAGTATCCTTTGCCACAATTGTGCTTCAAAGTAGCACCATGTTTTTCATATGGAGAGTCTCCTATGTTGTCACTTTCATATACTTGTGGGACTTTTTCATTATAGGATTATATGCACACCCACTTAGTTTTCATATTGAGCTTTCATACATTTATAACTCTTAGTGCATTCGTTGCATGGCAATCCCTACTCCTCACGTTGGTATCGATTGATGGGCATCTCCATAACCCATTGGTTAGCCACATCAATGTGAGACTTTCTTACCTTTTTGTCTTCTCTATATTTACCCCTATCATCATAGTCTATTCCACCCGTAGTGCTATATCCATGACTTGCGCTCATGTATTGCGTAAGAGTTCAAAAAGCTGAAGCGCGTTAAAAGTATGAACCAATTGCTCAGCTTGTCATCGGGGTTGTGCATGATAAATACTTTGTGTTAAGAAGACAGAGCATGACAAGACTATATGATTTTGTAGGGATAACTTATTTTAGCATTGATATTTTGAAAGACATGGTTGCTTATTGATATGCATCAATATCTAAATCATCATGTCAAAACTAGACTATTGCTTTGAATCACATAAAAAGTCCAATTGTCCATGCTATAAAGAAAAGAATATGATATGACATGTTAAACAACACTCCACATAAAAAATTCTATTTTTATCACTTACCTACTCGAGGACGAGTAGGAGTTAAGCTTGGGGATGCTGATATGTCTCCAACGTATCTAGAATTTTTGATTGTTCCATGCTGTTATATTATCAATCTTGGATGTTTTACAATAATTTTATAGTCATTTTATATCATTTTTTTGTACTAACCTATTGACATAGTGCCAAGTGCTAGTTCCTGTTTTTTCGTGTTTTTTACATCGCAGAAAGTCAATATCAGACGGAGTCCAAATGCCACAAAACTTTACGGAGATTTTTGTGGACCCAAAGGAACATGTTGGGCCCTGGATGCTTCTCGGGGCAGTCCTGAGGAGAGGACAACCCACCAGGGCGTACCAGGAGGCCCAGGCATGCCCTGGTGGGTTGTGCCCACCTCGGGTGCCCTTCGGACCGCCTCTCTGCTCTATAAATACCCAAATATTCCAAAAACCCTAGGGGAGTCGACAAAATATTCATCCAGCCGCCACTGAGTCCAGAACCACCAGATCCAATCTCGACACCATCTCGGATGGGGTTCACCACCTCCATTGGTGCCTCTTCGATGATGCATGAGTAGTTCTTTGTAGACCTTCGGGTCTGTAGTTAGTAGCTAGATGGCTTCACCTGTCTCTCTTGATTCTCAATACAATGGTCTCTTGGAGATCCATATGATGTAACTCTTTTTGCAGTGTGTTTGTTGGGATCTGATGAACTTTGAGTTTATGATCAATCATATATTTTTATATCCATGGAAGTTATTTGAGTTTCTTTGATCTCTTATATGCATGATCTCTTATAGCCTCATATTTCTTCTCTGACATTTGGGTTTTGTTTGGCCAACTTGATCTATTTATCTTGACATTTGGGTTTTGTTTGGAAGAGGTGCCTAGTAGTGGGTTCGATCTTACGATGCTTGATCCTAGTGACAGAAAGGGACCAATATGTATGTATTGTTGCTACTACGGATAAAATATGGGATCTATATCTACGCAATCGATAAACGGATCATGTCTACATCATGTCATCATTCTTATTGCATTACTCCATTTTTCCATGAACTTAATATACTAGATGCATGCTAGATAGCGGTCGATGTGTGGAGTAATAGTTGTAGATGCAGGCAGGAGTCGGTCTTCTAATCTTGAACATGATGCCTATGTAATGATCATTGCCTAGATATCGTCATAATTATTTGAGGTTCTATCAATTGCCCAACAGTAATTTGTCTACCCACCGTTTGCTATCTTTCTCGAGAGAAGCCACTAGGGAAACCTACGCCCCTGGGTCTTCTTCCTCATATATTTGCTTGCGATCTACTTTTCCTTTGCATTTTTATTCAGATCTATTAAACCAAAAATACAAAAATACTTTTCTGCACTTTATTTTATTTGCGATCTATTATTTCAATCTACTACAATTTTCTGGCATAGTTACCCGAAAGGGATTGACAACCCCTTTAACGCGTCGGGTTGCGAGGTGTTGTTATTTGTGTGCAGGTGTTGTTTATGTTGTGTTGTTTGGTTCTCCTACTAGTTCGATAACCTTGGCTTCTTCACTGAGGGAAATACCTACCGTCGCTGTGCTGCATCATCCCTTCCTCTTTGGGGAAATATCGACGTAGTCCTAGCAGACAAGAGCTTTTCTAGCGCTATAGTCAGAGAGCAATCAACGGAACACAACGAGATTTCAGCCATTGCTGTCGACTGGCTGGCTGGCAGGAAGTCGGAGGACGACGACGTCCCAATGGAGAACATGGTAGTCGACGATCCGGCAACAACCCCCTCCTCCGCGCCATCCTCGCCGGTGCATTGCACCATGACCATCAGCCAGGCATGTGCCCAATACATGCACACGGTGAGGCAGAAGCGTCAGGAGCAGTTCCGGGAGCCGCAGGCAGACGCCTCCTACAACCACCATCTCCTCCAGGAGCACCTGCAGGCGGAGGAGGAGATCGCCGTGGAGCGGGTGGAGCAGGAGGCGCTGCTCGACTCGTACCGCTCCGCCAGCGAGGGCCACCTCGAGCGCTGGCGGTACCGCCTACAAAGAGGGTGACAAAGCGGGCGAGGCACTGTTTGGAGAGACCGAGGACGAGGCATAGGACAATGCCGGCTCCGACAAGTCCCCACTCCACTGGCATCGATGAGGTCCTGCTCCGCCGAGGCCCTATGGCGCTAACAACGAGGCAGTGGACACCGCCGGCTCCGCTGATGCCCCGCCCCGCTAGCACCGCCGCGACGGATTTCGCCGGCTTCGCCGAGGCCCTTCTTCCCCGAGGACCCGCCACGCCAACAAAGAGGTAGAGGACATCACCGGCTCCGCCGAGGCCCCGCCCCGCCGGCACCGAGGCGGAAGATGTCGCCGGCTTCGTCGAGGCCCTACTCTGCCAAGGCCCCGCCAACAACGAGGCAGAGGACATCGCTGGCTCAGCCAAGGCCCCACCCTGCCGGCGATGAGGGGGGGGATTTACCCCACTCCACCTTGGCGCCGCCCCACCGGCAATGAGACATAGGACATCGCCGGCTCCGTCGAGGCCCCACCCCGCTGCCAACGAGGCCGGGCCACACAGAAAAGGAGGAAGAGTAGAACACGGTAGGTCACCACTGCTCGGGTCCAAGTAAGGCCACCGCTGCTACCCTCTGGTTGAAGCCAAGCTAGGCAGGTTGACCATTGATGGCCTCTTAGCTTCTTGGTGGTGACGTGGAGGCGGCGAGCTAAGTTGGAGAAGGACGCTTCTTTAGTTACTTAATTGCTGGTGAAGTTGGGTCACTGACACGTGGGCCCAACAGGCATCTGGGCTACATGTTAGTTATGCACCTACACCTGCAGTTAAGTCACTGAAGCTGAGTCCGCTGGAGAAGAAGCTTCTATTCAGCTTAGCCGGACATAGGTGGGTATCTTCAGTTAATTAATTATACCTCCAGCGCACCCCTTTTTAGTTGAAGAATGTATGAAATGTAATGAAATCCAGCATGTTTATATGAAATCCGACCGTGTATGAATGCATTTAGTTTGATTAGTTCGAATTCTTGTATCACTGGTATTGGATAAACATGCAAAACAATATGTACTAGCATTATTCCCAGGGTGATCACCTCGTTTGCAGCAGTTTCACATGTACTCCCTCCGGTCCTTTTTAGTCTACATACAAGTTTTGTCTACAGTCAAAGTATCTCTACTTTGACCAATCTTATAGAAAAAAGTATTAACATTCACAATGTAAAATCCACTGACTTGAAAGAAATCTAATATGCGAAGTAAAAAGGAATAGAGGGAGTACAAAGAGTTTGAGCAGCTTTTTAGTGTTCCTGTACATTGCAATCTAACACACATGCGTGGCAATTCAAAGAGAACATTCAAAACAATCGATGATTATGCATCTCAGCGATTCAGATGTCAGAGCTAATATTTACTTCACAACTAAAGAATAAATAAAAATCGATTGATGCTGCTGACAGAAAGGACGTCTCATTCGAAAATATCAAACGCATGTCTTCTTGCTAACATCAATGAGCAAAATTTGACAATGGTGTCCCATTCCAAAATGTCAAATGCGTGTTATTTTGCATACATCAATGAGCAAACTTTGAAAAGGTTTTCCCAATCCAAAATATCAAATGCCTATGATTGTGGAATGGGCAGGGTTTGCCATCAGTTCGGGCATTGACATGGCACCTCGTGCTAAATAAACCAACTATTCTTTTTGTGCAGTTCCACCTAAATCAACCAAATTTGCACGTAGCTTGTATGATTTCACCTTTATATGTTGCAACACCTTGAACATATCAGCACCTCCTTTCTTGCGGTGGAAATGAATGATTCGATGTATTCATGAACATTTTGTGCAGTTCCCATTGAAATCATGCTGAGCACCCCTGTTTGCACAAATACAAAAGGTGATTAGTATAAAGCAAACTGTACTATGAATTGACAGTTTAAATAGGCACCTACATGGTCCATGTAGAGCACACTTTAAAAAAATGGAACTCACCAAAAAGAATCCTAGAACAATATTTTACTTGCGCATCACAGCAAAAAGATGGAGATATGTCAGTCCTTCTGAGCTGAAGTTAGTTTGGTCTTGTGGGGAGTAATGTAACCATCCTTCAACTGCTCCTTCTGATGAGAAGATAGACATGGCTTCTTCATCCTGGCATAATCGAAACTAGTCACTTCATGTACTCCATATTCTTATTTAGAGGAGGATGATCCTGTTGTGCAAATACAAGAGGACAACTAAATGCTAGCATCCTTGTTTGTTCAAAAAAAGGAAAGAAAATATTTAAAACAACACAGATGAAGCACTTCTCAAGGACAGTACCACTTTCTCATGACAGTATCTAAACAGTAGCACAACACGAATAAAGATGACAAAGCTCAATCATATGGATGAAATCCGTGTGGGCGAGTACCAACCATTGTCAGGAGGCTTATTGTGAAGAGCATATAGATCAAGCACTTCTCCGGAACCATCTATTGTTATCTACTGTGGTTGACATGCTTACTATATACCCCTCAATTAGTTTAATGTTTCCAACATCTTCTTGTGAAGTTCCACTAAAATATATGGTATCTTCAAAGAAGATCCCAGTTTGCACACGTAGAGATAATTACATATTACATTAAGAGTGGCATCAAATCAGTGGCAACACAATTGCTCATTCCAGCCATAGCAATAAATTAAGATGCAAAACTATATCATTACTTGTGTCATCACAGTCCAGTGCTTCATTACAATACCGGGAGTTTATTTTTGTTTTTCTTCCGCTTGTTCTTCCCCTTCATCACTTGGTTCAATAACAGAAAAGCTTTGCCTTCAATGTAAGATTTGGCATGTCAATAATAGAGCACAAGTATAGCACTAAACAACGACATTAATTTTCTAATGAAAGTGGCAAAATACAGTGCAACAGTTGTGAAATATCCTTATCTTACCTCAATGGGATATTATGGTGCACATACAGATTGGAAGTCTTGTCTCCATTTGTGCAGTTCACTAAAATCAAGAAACATTACCATACAAGTAGCACAACATATGAAAGCACACTGCACAATCATGTGAAAGAAGGATAGTACTGACCTCTCATGATGCGGAATTCAAACAACTCACAGGAAGAAGATCTGAACCAAATTTGCCAACACAGATAGGAAGTAAGATCTCCTCTTGTGTAGTTCCACTAATATCAAGCAATCAAGCAACATTGTCGGTGTGACATTTTGGTTGAACTACACAAAAGACTCTTAAAACAAAATGAGTTTTGCGCAATGCAACAAAAGGTCACAGTAACAATGAGGTGAAGTAGATAACCCTGTTTACACAAAGGTGCAAAGGAAACAACTAGTGGTCAATAACGATGGATGACATAGAAGCCAACAAAAAGAAGCATCTAACTTATCTAAATGGGAAAGAAAGAAAGACAGTAGCATTTCTCAAATGGTGGAATTGATTCGTAATAACAGAGAGATTATATTAACAATAAATTTGTTAAACATGTAACTTGCTTTTAACTGTGGCATTGCATCAATTTTCCAGCGGCATTATTAGAGGATGTTTGTTTACAGGGACTTTTTGGTGTAGGGAGTAAAAAAGTCCCTTTCAGTCCCATCTAAACCAAATAGGAGGGACTTTTAGGGACTAAAAGTGCGCATATGGGACTAAGCAAAGAATACCCCGAGGGAGAGTCTTTTTGGGACTTTTTCCAATGGTTGCCCCTGCCCCGCATCGCAAATTATCTCTATTAGTTCATTACTAGGGGTAACATGGTCTTTTAGCATGTCATTTAATAACCTCTAGTCCATGTTTAGTCCCTGGAACAAAGCAGGTAGGGACTAGGGACTTTTTAGTTGGAACTCAAAAAGTCCTAGGACTTTTTAACCAAACAGGGCCTTAGATTAACAACAGTCAAAGAGTTGCACGGTACAGTGGACGCACCAGCACCATGTGCGTCTACCGATGTATGAAGGGGTGATGCACATTCTATTGCAACAAAGAACAAACAACCAAGGAGCATATTTGTGTTGGTCCCAATTTTATTATCTTTAGACACCTTTTCCTATGTGAGCACAGCAAATCTAGTCCTACTCGAACGCTACAGCCTTGTCCCCCAAAACAAAAAGATCAGTTTGTTACAGATGTCCATACTGCATTTGTCATTGTTTTCCCTTTTCGACCAACGTAGGTGCTGGATAGACATTTTGTACTAGTACTTTCCCCCTTCCTTTCCTCTTTGAACCACGTCCTAGATTCATGTTATACAACTTTCCCCACTACTTTCCCCCATTCCTTTCCTCTTTGAACCACGTTCTAGATTCATGCTATACAACTTTACCCCTTCCTTTCATTTTTGAACCACGCCCCAGATTGATGCTATACAAATTTCCCCACTACTTTCCCCCATTCCTTTCCTCTTTGAACCACGTCCTAGATTCATGCTATACAACTTTCCCCCTTCCTTTCATTTTTGAACCACGCCCTAGATTGATGCTATACAACTTTCCCCACTACTTTCCCTCATTCCTTTCCTCTTTGAACCACGTCCTAGATTCATTCTATACAACTTTCTCCACTACTTTCCTTTTTAATCCAACACCTAGATTCGAGTGCAGAAGCGGAAAAAACCATATGCAACTAGAGCAATGCATGTGGAATAAGTAAATTATACCTTATGGTTCATGGGGTGTGGATCGGTGGGCGACCGGAGGCCGTTCTGCCCACACTATGTACAATAGTGAGGAAGAAGGGGTCGGAGGCCCTCCCGCGCTGTTGCTGGGTGAAAGAGAACAGTTGCTCCGGTAGTGGATTCCCTCCCTCGCCGATGGCGACAACGTTGAGCCTCCTTCCCTTCCCGGCGGGGGGATCCTGCCGTCTCTTTGACCAGCAGTGAGGGGAGAGAGAGAGAGGCCAACGAAGTCTTGTTTAGATCTAGAGAGGGTGAGAGAGTGTGAAGAGAGCAACTACAAGCGCTGAAGCTCCAACGTGTATATATATAGTGGAGAGAGAGTGCAAAGAGTGCAAACCCTAGAAAACAAGTGTCGAGGCTATAGCGTATACGTGATGAGGTGATTATACGGTCACTACGAGATCATATAGCTCCGTATCCATCCATTTTGACCAGTCAAAGAATCCTCCTGGCACCACCCCAGATTACCTTGCCTCTCTGTCATGCGGGGCCTACCTGTCATTGAGTGGAAGAAAGAAGTCGAACAAAAACAAAATTATGCTCAAGTGTGGTTATCGAACCGAGACCTCAAGTTTGATTAGCAAACAGGCTAACCAGCTACACCACCCTCACGTTATGTTTAACGAGAGGAAAATAACCTTTTATACATTGTTGCATTCGTGTGACATGCATGCCGTGTTTTTTTTTGCGTGGGAGTCAATGTGATTTAAATCATAAATGTGTCATGTGGGCAGAACGTCAGGTCCCACCAGTCGGAGGGTGATATAAACAAATTAATAAAAAAATAAAAGCGCCAGCGATGTATCTTACCTCACACATCTTGCTACAGCTCATGAACACTGTCCAATTGATCCCTCTGTTCGCTCATGTACTATTTTAAGTGAATCCTTATTATAACATGCACACAATTTTGGGCACTTGTATTCGACCTAAGCCAGTGTGCCACCGTATCTCGTACTATTCCCTTCGTCTAGGTGTAATAAGTCATGTTAGAAGGTGCAACGGGGCCAAGGTGCAAGCAGATTGGAGGAGAAGGAGAAACTTGACCAGTCCTTCCTCCAATAAAAGCCCTGATTTCTGTCTCTAAACGCAACAATTAATCACAACAACTAAGAGGTGCCGGTTTAGCTACCATGCAGGGCCACATATTAACTCACATGCAAACCGACTTTGATTTCGTGACCGATCAACGCGTACTTGCGCTCCATGCATTGGGTTTCCGGGGGAGATAATAAGGCAGAGTAAGGAGCATTTGGTTACATTTCTTAGGCTGGTCATAGTGGTGAGTAACTTGGACTAGTAACATGCATATGTTACTAGTCTATGTTACTACCTTCATAGTGGGTAGTAACATATGGATGGTAACATGCAAGTCTTCTATAATTGAGATATATACTCATTTTACCTCGGGGTGTGTTATGTTACAGTAACACTTATGTTACCACAAACATCTCTTTCCTCATTAACTCCATGCCATATAAGCAATTTTTTCTTGGGATGTGCTATGTTACTACCTAAGTTACTCCCACTATGGCTAGCCTTAGTAAGGAAATTGCTCGGCTAGCCCAGCTAGCCAGCTTTCGCTTTGCCAACCTTGCCTGGTCAAATGGTTTAGTTCTTTTTCTTACCAGCCTTGCCTCGTGAAAATCGTTGTCATGAGTGGGTCGCCGATTTTCCCGTGCGTGAAGTTTGCCGTTGTAAGCGAGCCGATCTGGCTCTCCTGAGCTAGCAAGGTTTTTCTAGCACACCCAAGCTAGCTGGCCCACAAAAGCTAAGATATTTTAACAGTTTCAAACACCTAATCTAGCCCGGCTAGTCTATAAACTGTTCTTCCTAAGGATCCAATGTAGCGACCCGACTCGGTAAGAGTCGAAGTCTCTGTGCTTACCGTGCTAGTCCCTGGATCGACTTGCTAGCACACACAGTACTCGATGAAATAACAGAAATAACACACATCTCTTTATTACATCGATAGTCCAGGAGCAATACATTTATTACAAAATAGGGCATAGAGCCAATAAGCAAATACCGCGGAAGCAAAGAAGTAAATGAGTCCAACTCCACGAGCAAGGTTGAGTGTAGAACATCGACCTATCGCACCTTAATCCTCGTCGGATATATCTGCAACGTGATAAGTTGCAGCCAAATGGGTCCACTAGTGGTGCACCACCATGGATTTCCCATGCGTGCCCCACTGTACTTCGCCACCATTCCCACAAGTTTCTGCCCAGGTAGTTCATTAATTAACTTAGGTCCTATTTACTACATTGTCACTCAAACTTTACAATGATCACTTCCCAATCCACGTCTACTTAGCATAGCAACATAAAATAAAATGATGGTGACAAAGTTATATGGTTCAGACCTACCTCAATGAACTACTGGGTGAAAAGCAAAGTCATGCGGCACCAGTTTCCTACCATGCAGTCCTACCGCAAAGAACTATGTGCATAATAAAAATATAGGCAATGAAACATGATCAAGATGCAACTTGCCTTGGTACTCCTGGTTGAATTCTAAAGACTGATAATATTCTTCTTCGCACTCCGGGCAATCTATCGCAAGGAAGATAAACAAAACTAAGCAACAATCCAGAGACCAAAAGAACATGCATAGCAAAAAGTCTAGGAAAAACCAAATGAACATACAACACACTAAGCTACTACAGAAATATTCTAAGTGCAAAACAACATAGTCCTATGGTTCAAGGAGTGATGTGAAGTATAGTGCATACTATGCATACTAGTAAAAAATATTAAAGGGCAGAATCTAGTATGTGAAAATTATGGTGACAAAGGTCCAGGTGATAGGGCTTTGCTACTGTGACAGCATGCAAAAGGTATCAACTTAATCGGAGCTACGGTTTTGGAGATATGGCTATTTGAAGTTTGAATTCGAATCTGAATAAATTTGAATTTGAATCTAATTTTTTTTGCAAAAACTATGATACTGGATAGATCTAAACAATACAAAGAATTTGCCGCTGGTTTCATCGAGTTTGGATCTACGGTTAAAAAGTTATGGCTAATCTAAGATCAAGGACTAATCTGCTATTTACAGGGACTAAATGGTGAAGAAAACTACTGCAAACAGGTCCCTGGCCATGTGGCGGCTCCTGGCTGGCCGAGCAGCGTCCGCTGCGGAGACTATACGGCGAACGGCCGCCAAATAAGAAAACAAAAAACAACGGCGGTGGCTAAATAAAGAAAACCGACGCTGGGTTTAAATAAAGCGCACGGTCTAAGGGAACCGCGGTTAACCGCGTACCTCTTCGCGAAAATAAAAAAACCAGACCTAATCTAATCTGGGCCGTGGATCTTCGATCTAACGAACGAGGGGAGGTGCGGCGGCTTACAGCTGTTGGCGACGTCGGCGACGAGTAGAGGACGACGGCACGGCGTTGGTGACGGAGGGGCGGCGGCTGTGGTGATCCTCGTCGATGGGGAAGAAGACGGGGAGGTGCGGCGCGTTGAGGGCGTCCGGATGGTGGCGTCGGGGTGCGTCGGTGGCGTCCGAACGGGGCGGGGCGAAGACGGCGGCCTTCGGTGCTCCTGCGGCTTCGGCGTCGACGGTGCGGCGTCTCCGACGGGATCTAGGGGCAAAAATTGTGTCAAAAGGTTGTGCCTCGGCGGGCTAAAAAGGAAGGGTCGGAGAGGTCTACAAGTGACGAACTGCTCCGGCGAGGTGCGCGGCTCCGGCGAGATGCGAACGGGCAGCGCGGCTGCTGTGAGCGGCGTGGGGAGAAGCGGGACGGCGAGGTCAACAGAGGGGAGCTCGAGGCATTTATAGGTGAGGGGAGGGCGTGCAGCTGCCGCAGATATGCATTATCCGTGAGGGCCTCGCCCGGCGGTTGCGGGAGCACGGCGGCGAGATCACCCGAGCAGGGAAAGTGGGAGGTTGGGGAAGATGAGGTGGCGCGGGGCCCACCAGTCAGTGGCGGCGGCGTTAGCGAGCGAGGGGGCTGCGGGCGGTCGATCGATGCGGGGGGATTTCAGGCGCGCAGGCGGCCTTGGGCCGAAATGGCCGGCTGGGCCAGTCGGGCGCTCCTGGGCCGAACCTGGTTTCGGTCCAGGCTGCGTGCGTGTTTTTTTTACAGGAGACCAAGATGCTCATAACTAATTCAATTGAATTAATAAAAACACCAAATTAATTCTAAAATAACTACATAATATTTAGAGCCTAATTAACATTAACTTAAGCACAAAACATTTTGAAAATAATTTTCCTAATGCAACTAATGCACTTTTTGCAAATAAAATAAATACCAAACAACTCCAAAACTTAAAGTAATATTTAAAATAAAATTTCCCACTCTTTTTATATTTTGAGGAAGTCATCTTATCCCCTCTCATTTGTTTTTCTCGGGTGGAAAACTATTATTTGAATATTTCAAAAAATCCAAAATGCAAAGAAATATGATATGCATTGAATGATTCTATTAACATCCAATTTAATAAAAATTGGGATGTTACAAACCTACCCCCCTTAAGATGAATCTCGTCCTCCAGATTCGGGTTGGCCAGCAAAAAGGTGCGGATGGTCCTGCCTAATATCTTCCTCTCGTTCCCAAGTGGCTTCCTCCTCGGTATGGTGACTCCACTGAACTTTGCAGAACTTGATGATCTTGGTACGAGTGATTCTCTCTACAGTCTCAAGAATCTTAATAGGCTTCTCCTCATAAGTCAGATCATTCTCCAACTGAATTGCCTCGAGTGGCACTATATCTCTCAAAGGAATGTCTGCCATCTCTACATGACACTTCTTCAGCTGGGAAACATGAAACACATCATGAACTCCCAGCAAAGCCTCTGGTAATTCCAACTGGTATGCAACCTCTCCTCTATGTTCCAGAACTTTGTATGGTCCCACAAATCATGGTGCTAACTTCCCTTTGACTCCAAATCTTTTAATACCTCGAAGTGGAGACACTCGAAGATATGCTCTATCTCCCACTTCATAGATCACTTCCTTGCATTTAGCATCGGCATAACTTTTCTGCCTTGACTGGGCTATCTTAAGTCTGTCACGAATCAATTTGACCTTCTCCTCAGAATCCCTGATCAAGTCAGGTCCAAACAACTTGCGATCTCCAACTCCATCCCACATCAAAGGTGTCCTGCATTTCCTTCCATACAATGCCTCGAAAGGGGCCATCTACAAACTGGCTCGGTAGCTGTTGTTGTATGAGAACTCTGCGTAGGGTAAGTTATCATCCCAACTAGACCCATAGTCTAGCGCACACGCTCTCAACATGTCCTCTAGAATCTGATTGACTCTCTCTGTCTGCCCATCAGTCTGTGGGTGCAAGGCTGTACTGAACTCTAGCCTGGTACCCAAAGTTTCGTGTAACTGTTTCCAAAACTTTGAGGTAAACTGTGTTCCTCTATCTGATACGATGCTCCTGGGCACTCCATGCAGACATACGATCCTAGTCATATATATCTTTGCCAGCTTAGCACTTGTATAGGTGGTCTTTACTGGAATGAAGTGAGCAACCTTGGTTAAACGATCCACTATCACCCAAATGGAATCATAACCTGAACGGGTCCTGGGTAACCCCATGATAAAGTCCATACCAAGTTTATCCCATTTCCAATCAGGTATCGGCAACGGCTGAAGTAATCCTGCTGGTTTCTGATGTTCTGCCTTTACTCTCTGACATACATCACATATTGCCACATACTCGGCAATTTCACGCTTCATACCGGCCCACCAAAAACTTTCCTTCAAGTCCAAATACATCTTGGTATTACCTGGGTGTATCGAATATGGTGAGTCGCGAGCCCACTGAAGAATCAACTTCCTGATCTCCGGGTCATTGGGTACAAAAATCCGTTGCTCAAATCATATGGTTCCATGTTCATCCTCACGGAATCCTTCTGCTTTCCCTTTGCTCATCATTTCTTTGATCTCAGCAATTCCTTGGTCCAACTTCTGGGCTTCTCTGATTCTTACCAACAAGGTGGAATGCACCTCGAGTGTGGCAACATAACCTCTTGGAACTATTTCCAATTGAAGGTCTCTAAGCTCATCACATAACTCCTGAGGTAAACCTCCTGCTGTAAGGGTATTAACATAACTCTTACGGCTCAAAGCATCTGCCACAACATTGGCTTTTCCTGGATGATAATGTAGACTCATGTCATAATCCTTTATAAGTTCCAACCATCTCCTTTGCCTGAGATTCAACTCCTTCTGCGTGAATATATACTTCAAACTCTTGTGATCCGTGTAAACATCACAGCGATTCCCAGTAAGATAGGGTCTCCATGTCTTTAGTGCATGCACTACAGCTGCCAACTCCAAATCATGTGTGGCATAGTTCAACTCATGAGGTCGAAGCTGTTGTGAAGCATAAGCTACAAATTTCCCCTCTTGCATAAGAACACCTCCATGTCCCTGACGTGAAGCATCACAGTACACCTGAAAGTCCTTGTGTACGTAAGGCAGGACTAACACTGGGGCTGTAACCAAACGCTTCTTCAACTCTTGAAAGCTGGCTTCACACTCTTCCGTCCAAACTAACTTGGTGTCCTTTTTCAACAATGATTTCATGGGCCTGGCAATCTTGGAGAAATTTTCAATAAATCTCCGGTAATATCCTGCAAGCCCAAGAAAACTACGAATCTCGCCAACTGTGGTGGGCGCATTCCATTCCATGACTGACTCTACCTTGGTAGGGTCCACTGCAATCCCTTCACCTGACACTACATGTCCAAGGAATCCGACTTCCTTCAGCCAAAACTCACACTTGCTGAACTTGGCATAAAGTTGATGTTCTCTGAGCTTCTCCAAAACTAAGCGCAGATGTTCAGCGTGTTCCTCCTCATACTTGGAGTAAACCAATATGCCATCAATGAATACCATAACAAACTTATCCAGGAACTCCATGAATAATTTGTTCATCATGTTCATGAAATAGGCAGGGGCATTAGTCAAACCAAAGGACATGACTGTATACTCATAAAGCCCATACCTTGTGGTAAAAGCTGTTTTGGGTATATCCTTCTCACGAATCTTCAACTGGTGATAACCCGATCGAAGATCGATCATGGAGAAAACACAAGCTCCTTCTAGCTGGTCAAACAAGTCATTGATCATCGATAGGCGATACTTGTTCTTGATGGTCACCACATTCAAAGAGCGGTAATCCACACACATTCTCAAGGTTCCATCCTTCTTCTCCACTAAAAGTACTGGAGCTCCCCAAGGTGATGAACTCGGGCGAATATACCCTTTCTCTAGTAACTCCTTAATCTGTTTCTTGACTTCCTCCAAATCATTAGCAGGCATTCGATACAGCCTCTTGGAGATAGGCCATGTGCCTGGCAGCAACTGAATCAAAAACTCAATCTCCCGATCTGGCGGCATACCCGGAAATACATCGGGATAATCCTTCACCACTGGTACTTCTTCCTGGACAACTCCCGTAAGAGAGTTCACCTGAGTCCTCTTAGGCTTAAGTCTGGACACGTACTTGATCCTCTTCTTCTCTAGGGTGGTGAGAAAAATCGATCTACTAGCACAATCAATGTTTCCCTCATACTTGGACATCCAATCCATCCCTAGGTATTCCATCCAACCCTTGCGATTCTAGTATAATCATGTCTGTGGGAAAAACATGTCCCCCTATGTTCAAAGGAAATTGGAAACATCCCTGACTAACCATAGACTCGGCTCCTGGGGAACTCACTAGAATGGGTGCCTTAAGAGCTATGTTAGGAAACTTATGTTTATCCACAAATCCCTTTGATATGAATGAATGCGATGCACCAGTGTCAAAAGGAATGAGTGCTGGAAATGAATTAACCAAGAACTTACCAATCACTGCGTCAGGCTGCTCATAAACCTCTTCCACATTGACATGATTCACATGTCCCTTAGTGAAAGGATTGGGCTTCTTGCCTCCAGAATTCCCATTGCCATTTCCATTTCCATTCTACGCCTCAGGGAACTCATTGGAGTAGTGACCTGTCTTCTTGCACTTGAAGCAGGTGATGTGACTCAGGTCTTTCTTCATCGATGTGGAAGAATTGAAATGCTGCTGATTGCCATTTCCTCCATTACCATTGCCCTGCTTGTGACCATGGTGGTTGTGTCCATTCCTTCCATGATGAATGTGGCCCCCATGGTTATGGTGATTCCCTCCAAACTTGCTAGTGCCTAATCCATAACTCCCTGAGTACGGGCTATAGCGGGGTTTCTGTTGAACTCCCGAGTTATACTTCCCGTGACCGTACTTCCTCTTACGATTCTCCATCTGTTGGTGCTTTCCTTCAAGAATGATAGCCTTATCAACCAGCTCTTGATAGTCCGAAAATGTTGCCACAGTCAATTGAACTCCCAACTCATCATTCAGTCCCTCCAGAAACTTCTCCTACTTGGTTGCATCGGTGGCCACGTCCTCTGGGGCGTAACGGGCCAACTTACTGAACTCATCAACATACTGAGATACCATGCATCCTCCATGGCGCAAGCTGCGGAACTCATTCTTCTTCAGACTCATGGCTCCAGCTGAAACATGAGCAGTGCGGAACGCCCGCTGGAACTGAGTCCAAGTCACATTCTCCATGGGGTATGTGGTGGTGTAGTTCTCCCACCAAGCAGCTGCCGGTCCATCTAGCTGGTGGGCAGCAGACTTCACCTTCTCCGCATCATTGCATCCTGCCGTGGCCAGCTCCCTTCCTATCTTGAGGAGACAGTCATCTACGACGATCGGCTCCGTGCTTCTGGAGAACACGGGTGGGTTCAGCCTCAGAAAACGGGTAAGACTGTCAACCGGGGGTGGCGATGGTGGGTTGTTGTTGTTGTTGTTGTTCTGGTTCTGGTTCTGGTTCTGAATGAGCATCTGCTTAAGAGCATTCTGTTGCTGGATCAATTGCGTAAGCTCCGGCGGAAAGTTAAATCTGGGGTCACGTCTTGGAGGCATCTGATGGGTTTCAGAGTGGATGAGGAGTTAGAATAGAACAATGCCTAGCGAGTAAAATCACATTACCCATATGCACATGATAGCAATAAAACTTCAAATCACTCCAATTCAATTTCAAACAAAGAGGTTCACAGGAATAATCAAACCGAAGGTAAGCCATGTCACAAGATTTGACAAGGTCTTACAAATGAAATAAAACTAATCGGATAACGAAATCGAATTCCTAAACTCTCATGGTGGTATAAAATCTAACTCTCATCAGATGAGGACCAGTCAACCATGTCGACATCGGGTGTCCTTGCATCGCTCTCCGTGTCGTCATCTCCGAGCTCATCATTTTGGTCCCTCTCCTGGCTGACATAGGCACCATATGAGTGATCCTCCTGGATGTTTTCTCCCTCATCCAGATTCTCTTCGGCCTCCTCGAGCTCAAGCTTCAGGTCGTCGATCTTCTCTTGTAGTATGTCCAGCTCTCCCTCGTGCTCGATGCGAGCGTCCTAGAGCTCCTCCTCTAGCTCGGCCTTGCGGGTCATGAGGTTCTTGATGACGACCATGTTGTTGGACAGCTCCAGCTCCATCATACGAATGTGCTCCTCCATGTCCTGGATATGGGATGCTATCGTCTCGTCCTCCAGGGTACGCACCACATCTCCATCTGCGTCGCGGCATCCGTACATCACGAAGGAGGTCCTCTTGAGGTCTTCGTCATACACCTCCTGAATGTTTCCGAGAGAATGTGAGCAGTGATACGCCTACCCAAGCCCCATGTTGCGGTATCCACATGGAAGTCAATGGGCTTGGTGCGGTTTCCGAGGATGCGTCCGGGGATATGAGCATCGATCCTCCAACGTGTCTCCTCAGGCAGGGTGGCTGTGAAGGTTCCAGTGAATGTGGGAAGCCCAATCTTCAGGTGCTTCGTGATCTTCACCAGCTGCCTTCCAAAGGGCATGGTCTCATCGGGCTGCTCGAACTCAACAAGGGCGCACGACATCTACATTTTGAAAAAGAGAAGAATTTAGTATTGAAGTAGAAATGGTACGAGACCAAAGGATATATATGGAAAATGAAAACTATAGTTTTTATCCAATGGCTTTTCTCCATTTCTATGGGTCGCGTCCTACAGTCAACGTGTGCTCTGATACCATCTTGTAGCGACCCGACTCGGTAAGAGTCGAAGTCTCTGTGCTTACCGTGCTAGTCCCTGGATCGACTTTATAGCACACACAGTACTTGATCAAATAACAGAAATAACACACATCTCTTTATTACATTGATAGTCTAGGAGCAATACATTTATTACAAAATAGGGCATAGAGCCAATAAGCAAATACTGCGGAAGAAAAGAAGTAAATGAGTCCAACTCCATGAGCAAGGTTGAGTGTAGAACATCGACCTATCGCAACTTAATCCTCGTCGGATATATCTGCAACATGATAAGTTGCAGCCAAATGGGTCAGTACATTGAATGTACTGGCAAGTCACATCATAGTGTAATGAACCTACTTTCACATGCAGTTTGGCTGGTGGAAAGCTCTAAGTTTAGTTTTTGCATAAAGCTAGTTTTTCCCTATTAGAAAAGATTGTTGTTCTACTACTACACATTTGCATAGGATGAGTTGGCAAATCCAACTCCATCCATCCCAACCATTTAATTTAAGGTGAGGAGATCTCTCGGTATTTCCACTACTAGATGCTCAAGTTGTCCGTAACCGGGGACACGGCTAATCGATTAGGTTGAAAACTCTGCAGAGGTTGTGCACTTTTCCCCACAAAACTCGACCACCTCCATGATCGGAAGATCGAGACATAGCCTCTCGAAAATGCTCCCCCTTAACCCACGGATAGGCCGGTACACCTACATCATTCTACATCTGCTAGCCCATCCCGGAAGGGGTCACACTAACTACTCAACTAAGCCAGAGCCCATATTGGCATGTGGCTGCACACGTAAGCTTCTAGACATGGGAATACGATTGATCTCTTTGAGCCTGAGCAGACGGTCTACTAGTGGTGCACCACCATGGATTTCCCATGCGTGTCCCACTGTACTTCGCCACCATTCCCACAAGTTTCCGCCCAGGTAGTTCATTAATTAACTTAGGTCCTATTTACTACATTGTCACTCAAACTTTACAATGATTAGTTCCCAATCCACGTCTACTTAGCATAGCAACATAAAAATAAAATGATGGTGACAAATTTATATGGTTCAGACCTACCTCAATGAACTACTGGGTGAAAAGCAAAGTCATGCGGCACCAGTTTCCTACCATGCAGTCCTACCGCAAAGAACTATGTGCATAATAAAAACATAGGTAATGAAACATGATCAAGATGCAACTTGCCTTGGTACTGCTGGTTGAATTCTAAAGACTGATAATATTCTGCTTCGCACTCCGGGCAATCTATTGCAAGGAAGATTAACAAACACAACAATCCAGAGACCAAAAGAACATGCATAGCAAAAAGTCTCGGAAAAACCAAATGAACATACAACACACTAAGCTACTATAGAAATATTCTAAGTGCAAAACAACATAGTCCTATGTTTCAAGGAGTGATGTGAAGTATAGTGCATACTATGCATACTAGTAAAAAATATTAAAGGGCAGAATCTAGTGTGTGAAAATTACGGTGCCAAAGGTCCAGGTGATAGGGCTTTGCTACTGTCACAGCATGCAAAAGGAATCAACTTAATCGGAGCTACAGTTTGGGAGATATGGCTATTTGAAGTTTGAATTCGAATCTGAATAAATTCAAATTTGAATCTAACAAAAGTTTGCAAAAACTATGCTACTGGATAGATCTAAACAATACGAAGAATTTGCCGCTGGTTTCATCGAGTTTGGATCTACGGTTAAAAAGTTATGGCTAATCTAAGATCAGGGACTAATCTGCTATTTACAGGGACTAAATGGTGAAGAAAACTACTACAAACAGGTCCCTGGCCACGTGGCGGCTCCTGGCTGGCCGAGCAGCGTCCGCTGCGGAGACTATACGGCAAACGGCCGCCAAATAAGAAACAAAAAAACAACGGCGGTGGCTAAATAAAGAAAACTGACGCTCGGTTTAAATAAACCGCACGGTCTAAGGGAACCGCGGTTAACCGCGTACCTCTTCGCGAAAAAAACCCGGACCTAATCTAATCTGGGCCGTGGATCTTCGATCTAACGAACGAGGGGAGGTGCAGCGGCTTACAGCTGCTGGAGACGTCGGCGACGAGCAGAGGACGGCGGCGCGGCGTTGGTGACGGAGGGGCGGCGGCTGTGGTGATCCTCGTCGACGGGGAAGAAGACGGGGATGTGCGGCGCGTCGAGGGCATCCGGATGGTGGCATCGGGGTGCGTCGGCGGCGTCCGAATGGGGCGGGGCGAACGGCGGCCTTCGGTGCTCCGGCGGCTTCGGCGTCGACAATGCGGCGTTTCTGACGGGATCTAGGGGCAAAAATAGTGTCAAAAGGATGTGCCTCGGCGGGCTAAGAAGCTTTACGGAAAAAGGAAGGGTCGGAGAGGTCTACGGGTGACGAACTGCTCCGGCGAGGTGCGCGGCTCCGGCGAGATGCGAACAGGCAGCGCGGCGGCTGTGAGCGGCGTGGGGAGAAGCGGGACGACGAGGTCCACAGAGGGGAGCTCGAGGCATTTATAGGCGAGGGGAGGGCGTGCGGGTGCCGCGGATATGCATTATACGCGAGGGCCTCTCCCGGCGGTTGCGGGAGCGCGGCGGCGAGCTCACCCGAGCGGGGAAAGCGGGAGGTTGGGGAAGATGAGGTGGCGCGGGGCCCACTAGTCAGTGGCGGCGGCGTTAGCTAGCGAGGGTGGCTGCGGGCGGTCGACCGGTGCGGGGGGATTTCTGGCGCGCGGGCGGCCTTGGGCCGAAATGGCTGGCTGGGCCGGCGGGCGCTCCTGGGCCGAACGTGGTTTCGGTCCAGGCTGCGTGCGTGTGTTTTTTTACATGAGACCAAGATGCTCATAACTAATTCAATTGAATTAATAAAAACACCAAATTAATTTCTAAAATAACTACAAAATATTTAGAGCCTAATGAACATTAACTTAAACACAAAACATTTTGAAAATAATTGTCCTAATGCAACTAATGCACTTTTTGCAAATAAAATAAATACCAAACAACTCCAAAACTTAAAGTAATATTCAAAATAAAATTTCCCACTCTTTTTATATTTTGAGGAAGTCATCTTATCCCCTCTCATTTGTTTTTCTCGGGTGGAAAACTATTATTTGAATATTTCAAAAACTCCAAAATGCAAAGAAATATGATATGCATTGAATGATTCTATTAACATCCAATTTAATAAAAATTGGGATGTTACATCCAAATGCTCCCTAAGTAACAACGCTCGCTAGAAACGAGGCCAGGAGGGGATTGAGATGCGAAGTTAATGGACGATGCCTAAACATTTTGCGAATATCTGATTTTCATAAGATGACTTAACACCTAGACGGAGGGAGTACTATTTCTCAGTCCAGCTTTGATGGAATATTCGTCACCTCCTCTCTTCTTGTACGTACTCCATTTGTATCTCACTTCCTATGGCTTCACACTCGCACGATATTCCTATTCTATGAACCTGTGTGTGTGTGTGTGTTTAACAACACGTGTGTGTTAGATAGAGCGACACATCGACCTACTCCTACAGAGAGATGGTGTGTAGTGTACGATTTAGCCACGAGAGTCGATGCATCCTCTCGTTTCCGAGCATCCGGTCGGGACAGGCGGACAGCTGCGATGCTCTCTCCTGACCAGCCTGGCCTACCCAAAGCCCCTCCATCACCCAGGCACGCTTCTCGCCTGAAATAGTCAGTTCCGCTCCAAAGAATCGGTGCACTCATGCCCGGGCAGAGCGGGCACGACCTCTCACTGACGCCTGCGTTGAAGGGAGAAGCGTATTCAAGAGTGATGGTTGCTTCGTCTGTCCAAGTTACTGCTGGGTCTATGTGATTTGACGGCTCATTGGTCATTATTACTGAGGTGGTATGACTGCTGGATGTCCCACTCTTTCGGCGAAAGGAGGTACTACTAGATTACAATTTTCTCCATTCTTGCAATGGAGGAGTGCGAAAGCAGTGAAAACACACACGCTCAGTGATTACATGGCCCACCTCACACTATCACCATATTTTCTGGACACCATGCGACACCTAACTCTTTACATAGTACTAGTATAGTATGTACTGTTATTTCTCAGTGAGATAAATTTGTGCAATGCTATGAAGCTTCCAACTTCTGTTTCATGTATCTTGCATCCAAGGTTGCCAGTTGCAGCATTTCATCAAATACAAAGGAGACTAACATGCATGCTATTGCATCTTAATAATTGACAGATCATAGCCATTATGTACTTCCTCTGTTCCAAAATAAGTGTCTCAACTTTAGGCAAACTTCAGTACAAAGTTGTACTACTACTAAAGTTGACACTTATTTTGGAACAGAGACAACTAAAAAAAGATCCATGCAGTCCCTAGCCCTTGAACCGTAAACCCTAACCAGGCTTTAATTTGCTAGCAATGTTGGAGCTTCCCAAGAAATGAAGTTTGCAACCCTTTGACCATCGGATCATTTTGTGCAGTTTCACCAAAATCGAGATGAGCATCCCTGTGGCAAAGAAATTGAAGAAGCGTGATTAGAATAAGATTACTGTGACTAGTTGATGAGACATAAACTCATCACAAATACAATATGTAGAAGCCAGTAGAGGTATGTGCGGGGCAGAGAAGTAGAGAAATATCCACATGGAGTGATGTGGGTAGCTGGAGCAGTGGGGCAACCGGCTGTAAAGGAAGTTGTACCCGAGGGATGTTAGGACGTAGGTCAACCTAGAGGAGGGCGGCGGGAGGCAGCAACTGCCAACATCGCGGTAGTGAGCAAGGGACGAAGGCAACCTCACCGGCTTTGTGAGAGAGAACTGCGGGGACCCCTGATCGGGACGTGCCGATAGTGGGTTTTCGCCGTCAGCCACGGCGACCGCATCTACACTAAGCATCCACCCCTTCCCCCGACAGACGTGATCCGCCCGGATGTTAGAGATGTGGCCACAGTCATTTTGTGCGAGAGAGTGTGAAGAGAGCAACCCCAGCAAGCAACTATGTAGGCTCCTCCTGGCTATGTATAGTGGAGCGGTTTCCTTTTCTCTCCATATGAACCTATTTATATTGCGTATGTGCCACTTAAGAAAAAAACTTTACTATAAATGATGCGGCACCGTTCATGCGTGGTTCCCAACCCTCCATTATTTATAAGTGAGTAACTACTACTAGACGCGTCAAATAATCACGTGGGCTTCATCATCTTACAGAAATGAGCTCCACCGTGTCACGTGTGTGGTTGGGGAAGACGCAAAAGATGCAAAGAGTGCTACTAGTACACTACGTGCGTGGGTGCATGCACCTCTTCTCTTCGAGCATCGTTATTAAAAGTATAGCCCAATACTATACTACCACGCGGTTATTATATATGGGCAAAGAGTATAGGCAGTAATAATGACTAATAAGCCGTGAAATTACGAGGCCCAACTTTCTCTATGTTTGACTGAGGAAGCAACCATCATTGCACTCCTCGTTTAATATCCATCCGTTGCTACCTCCACGAATAAATAAAAATCCGCGTCTACCTCTGTAGCATTGTTAATAATATAGCCATGTCAATCACAACGTAGAAATATCATTCACTGATACAATAGGGTTGGATCTAAGGCTGGTGTTTTTTTTTTACTTTGTCTCTTTCTCTTTGTGTCTCATTTACTCATTTTACATAGGAGCACATGTAGAGGATGGCTATTCCTTCTGATGGGACTTCTTCATGGGGTTTAAGACTAAGCAGCTCGGAATTATGCTCGCTGCCCACCACTCTGAATCGTGCCATCTATGATAGGGATTAGTCCCATTGCAACAATGAGGTCCACTAGGTCTAGCACGTCTTGTAAGAAGAGATTGTCACGCAAAACATAAATCTTGTTGCTTTCTTCCTCATACAGTACGTACCACTGGTACGTACTACTAGTACTACTACTACTACTCGTTCTCCTATAAACCTTGCACTTGGCATCTCCAAAATATTAACCTTGCGATTGGCTCTTCGCCTCTTCGGGAAGTCGAGCAATAATGGTACTACAGTATATATCGTTCTGGTTATATGAGACCAAATTAATTGATGCACGTCCACCACGTGGGCAAGGGTCGAGGGGCAAGGGAGAGTGCGTACTATTACGTCCGTTCGAATATGGACTACATGCGGAGTAAAAGGAGTGAATCTACACTCTAAAATACGTCTATATACATCAGCTTTTGGAGTATGTACTAGTAGTTCATATTGAAATCTACAAAAGGACATATATTCCAAAAATATGATAATCTCTCTAACCAAGGTAGGGATGAGGAGTAAACGGAGGGAGTAGTGAAATTTTCTCCTCGTCCTGCGAGCCACCGCGCGCGTGGACAAGGGAGCGGGCGTAGGGCATAGTAAGCAAGCTTCACCTCATCCTGCGAGCCACCGCGCCCATGGGCGGGGGAGACGGCGTACTAAGCAAGCTTCTTCTCGTTCTGCGAGTTGACGGGACACATCAAAAGTAATACATACAGAGCATCTCGAGTGTATAGAGCCTTGCCTCTAAGGTAGGCCCCACATGGTTTGCCTCTTTTTTAACATAACGCATCAAGTCGCAATTTGTTTGTTCACCTGTGGTAGACAATCCTCCATCAAGTGGATAACTAGTACACGTGTCAAATTACCACGTGGGCTGCCTTTTCGTACAAAAATGAGCTCCACCTTGTACCGACGCGGGGTTGGTTCAGAAAGAGATGGGAGTACATGCGCCGTGCGTGCACCTCTTCTCTTCGTGCACATCCCGCACCTGTGTGTGTGAGAGAGAGACACAAACCTAGACATATGGTGTGTGCGTTCGTGAGTGTTTTTTGATGGGGGTGTGATTTTGTGAATGTATTTGTGGGAATATGTGTCGATGACATCTCAAACAAAAATTTGACACACGCAGTGTGTGTGAAATAGAGGCCTATCTATATCATATATAGAGGGGGCGATCCACGAGAAGAGAAGGAGGGGTCATAGATATCAATAGACTCGGAGAGAGGATCAAGTGGGTGGGTGCGAGATCGATGAAGAGAGCCGCCGAAATTGTGTGTGTGCAAGTCAAAGATATAGGGCGACTGACCTACCGGAACGTCAGGGCAAGTTTGTGTGTGGCAGGGAGACATGACTAGAGCGCTCAATGTATTGGTGTGTGATGACCCACAAGTATAGGGGATCTATCGTTGTCCTTTCGATAAGTAAGAGTGTCGAACCCAACAAGGAGCAGAAGGAAATGATAAGCGGTTTCCAGCAAGGTATTCTCTGCAAGTACTGAAATAAGTGGTAACAGATAGTTTTGTGATAGGATAATTTGTAACGAGCAACAAGTAACAAAAGTAAATAAGGTGCAGCAATGTGGCCCAATCCTTTTGTAGCAAAGGACAAGCCTGGACAAACCCTTATAAGATGTAAAGCGCTCCCGAGGACACATGGGAATATCGTCAAGCTAGTTTTCATCACGTTCATATGATTCGTGTTCGGTACTTTGATAATTTGGTATGTGGGTGGACCGGTGCTTGGGTGCTGCCCTTACTTGGACAAACATCCCACTTATGATTAACCTTTATTGCAAGCATCCGCAACGACAACAAAAGTATTAAGGTAAACCTAACCATAGCATGAAACATATGGATCCAAATCAGCCCCTTACGAAGCAACGCATAAACTAGGGTTTAAGCTTCTGTCACTCTAGCAACCCATCATCTACTTATTACTTCCCAATGCCTTCCTCTAGGCCCAAACAATGGTGAAGTGTCATGTAGTCGACGTTCACATAACACCACTAGAGGAAAGACAACATACATCTCATCAAAATATCGAACGAATACCAAATTCACATGACTACTAATAGCAAGACTTCTCCCATGTCCTAAGGAACAAAATTAACTACTCACAAAGCATAAACATGTTCATAATCAGAGGGGTATTAATATGCATATAGGATCTGAACATATGATCTTCCACCAATTAAACCAACTAGCATCAACTACAAGGAGTAATTAACACTACTAGCAACCTACTAGCACCAATCCCGGACTTGGAGACAAGAATTGGATACAAGAGATGAAGTAGGGTTTTGAGATGAGATGGTGCTGATGAAGATGTTGATGGAGATTGCCCTCTCCCGATGAGAGGAGCGTTGGTGATGATGATGGCGATGATTTCCCCCTCCGGGAGGGAAGTTTCCCTGGCAGAATAGCCCCGCCAGAACCCTAGATTGGTTCCGCCTAGGGTTCCGCCTCATGGAGGCGGAGTTTCGTCCGAGAAGATGGCTTATGATTTTTTTTCCATCTAAAGAATCCATATAGCAGAAGATGGCCACCGGAGGGCCACCAGGGGGCCCACGAGGTAGGGGGCGCGCCCAGGGGGGTAGGGCGCGCCCCCACCCTCGTGGGCAGGGTGTGCCTCCCTGGTGAGTTTCTTCCGCTGAGTATTTTTTATATATTTGGAAAACATCTTCCGTGAAGTTTCAGGACTTTTGGAGCTGTGCAGAATATGTCTCTAATATTTGCTCCTTTCCAGCCCAGAATCTCAGCTACCGGCATGCTCCCTCTTTATGTAAACCTTGTAAAATAAGAGAGAATAGGCATAAGTATTGTGACATAATGTGTAATAACAGCCCATAATGCAATAAATATTGATATAAAAGCATGATGCAAAAGGGACGTATCAACTCCCCCAAGCTTAGACCTCGCTTTTCCTCAAGAGAAAAGCCGAAATTGAAAAATATGTCCACATGTTTAGAGATAGAGGTGTCGATAAAAATAAAATATGGACATGAGGGCATCATGATCATTCTTAGAATAGCAACTCATATAATTCTTTGTCATATAATCTCTAATGCTAGAGTAATAATTCAATCACAATATGAAGTATGAATCGTAAACTTCATTGAAAACTAACAAACTACAATCTCAGTCATTGAAGCAATTGCAATTTATCATAACATAGGAAAGAGTCAATGTATAAGAGCTTTTCAGCAAGTCCACATACTCAAATATCATATAATCTTTCACAAGTGCATGCTGACACTCACGCAATACTTATGGGTATGGGGTTTTAATTGGACACAGAGAAAGATAGGGGCTTATAGTTCTGCCTCCCAACGTTTTACCTCAAGGGTAATGTCAATAGTAATAGTTCATGAAAACTCACATCCAATTAGCCATATATACCAGGATCTTTCCAACATATTGTGCTTGCCAAAGGATAAAGTGTAAAAAGGAAGGGTGAAGATCACCGTGACTCTTATGCAATGTAGGAGATAAAGTAAAAGATAGGCCCTTCGCAGAGGGAAGTAGAGGTTGTCATGCGATTTTATGGTTGGATGCACAAAATATTAATGCGAAAGAACGTCACTTTATATTGCCACTTGTGATATGGACCTTTATTATGCAGTCTGTCGATTTTATTACTTCCATATCACACGATCATATAAAGCTTATTTCCTCCACACCAATCAATCACACATATTTAGAGAGCAATTTTTATTGCTTGGACAGATGACAACTAACTTGATGGATCTTACTCAATCCATAGGTAGATATGGTGTACTCTTATGGCAACACTGGTTTAAGGGTATTTGGAAGCAAAAGTAGTATCTCTACTTGGTGCGATGAATTTGGCTAGCATGAGGGGAAAAGCAAGCTCAACATGTTGGAAGATCCAAGACAATATAATTTATTTCAGATGTAAGAAAGCATAACCCATTACGTCGTCTTCCTTGTCCAATGTCAGCTCTTTAGCATGTCATATTTTAATGAGTGCTCACAATCATAAAAGATGTCCAAGATAGTATATTTATATGTGAAGACCTCTCTTTCTTTATTACTTCCTATTAATTGCAACGATGACCAAAACTATGTTTGTTAACTCTCAACAACTTTTATTCATCATACTCTTTCTATGTGAGCTCATTACTCTCCATAAGACTCATATGATCTCTTTGTTTCTTTTTATTTCTTTCTCTTTTCTTTTATTCCTTTAGGATCATGGCAAAATAATCAAGCGCTTGACTCAACACTAATCTTTATTATATAGCTCACAGACTCGATTACATAGAAGAATAATAAAGCAAAACTCATGACTAGATCATACTAAGAACTTTTATTCTACTAGATCAAGATATTATCAAAAGGATCGAACTAAGAAAAAAGGTAAAGATAAAGTGAGGGTGATACGATACCGGGGCACTCCACCAAGCTTGGCAGTTGCCAAGTGGAGCCCATACCAAATACTCAATTCTTCTTTGTTGATGGAGACGGTGGTGATTTTGTTGATGGCGTAGGCTTGTCGTCCTTCTTCCAAGGCATAGGCTCACCATCATAGAAAGATGACCGAGTCTCCGGGATCCTCAAATCTGCAGCCAAACTCATCCTTTTGAATCTATATTCATACTCACAGTTTTGGTTTTGCAGGTCATAAATTTGAGCTTGAAGGTGCTCAATTTTCTCGTGAAGCTTGAAGATGGTCTCCCCGATGTTGTCAGCATCCAGCTTGTGTTTGTTGGTGAATTCTGCGATCATCATGTGGTTGGAGTTGAGTCCATGCTCCACCATCCCCTGACACTTGAAAACTTGTTGCTCCATTGCTTCGAGCCTCGTCTCCACGCTTCCGGTCCCCTTCGGTCCCTCAGCATCATGGATGTGCAGCAACCCATCACGCATCTCAATTGTTTGAGGGTGTCGCTGCACCTCCGCGAGGTAAGGGTTGATGACCTTCTCAAAGAACTTGTCCTTGGGAGCACTTGGAGACGCCATGATAATCTAGATCTGTCAGAAAAACAGCTCGAAACAAAGACAGGAGATTTTTGTGTGATACGGGAGTCAAAACCCCCGGGAGATTATATAATGAATTTCTACAAACCAAAATACGTGTCGTGTATGAAAACGGAGTCCGGAGAGCACACGAGGTGCCCACGAGGTAGGGGGCGCGCCCAGTAGGGTAGGGCGCACCCTCCACCCTCGTGGAGCCCTCGGTCCTTCCCGGACTGCTGCTTATTTTTCTATTTTTCTAAATATTCCAAAACAGAGAAATATTGCCTTAAAAACTGTTTTGGAGTCGGTTTACTTACCGTACCACATACCTATTCCTTTTTGGAGTCTGAAACATTCTGGAAAGTGTCCCTTATGTATTCCTCTAGGGTCACGGTTTCCATAACATTGGTTTCAACATTTATGGGATTACTTGAGATATAATGTTTGATTCTTTGACCATTCACCACCCTCGGATTTGTGCCTTCGAAGTTGTTGATTTTTATGGCACCGGAACAGTAGACCTCCTCGATAATGTAAGGACCTTCCCATTTAGAGAGAAGTTTTCCTGCAAAAAATCTTAAACGAGAGTTGTATAGCAATACATAATCACCTACATTAAACTCACGCTTTTGCCACGCCATCTTTTAACTTTTTCTTTAAACAACTTGGCATTTTCGTAGGCTTGGGTTCTCCATTCATCAAGTGAGCTAATATCAAATAACCTCTTCTCACCGGCAAGTTTAAAATCATAATTAAGTTCTTTAATAGCGCAATAAGCCTTGTGTTCTAATTCGAGAGGTAAGTGACATGATTTTCCATAGAACATTTTATACGGAGGCATACCCATAGGATTTTTATATGCAGTTCTATAGGCCCATAATGCATCATCAAGTTTCTTGGACCAATTCTTTCTAGACCTATTAATAGTCTTTTAGCAAGAATTTTACGGAAAGCACCATGAATAAAATGTGAGGGTGATAAGGAGATGCAATTCTATGATTAACATCATATTTAGCAAGCATTTTACGGAAAGCACCATGAATAAAATGTGAACCACCATCAGTCATTAAATATCTAGGGACTCCAAATCTTGGAAAAATAACTTCTTTAAGCATTTTAATAGAAGTGTTATGATCAGCACTACTAGTTGGAATAGCTTCTACCCACTTAGTAACGTAATCAACAACAACTAAAATATGTGTATAACCATTAGAGGAAGGGAAAGGTCCCATATAGTCAAAGCCCCAAATATCAAATGGTTCAATAACAAGTGAATAATTCATAGGCATTTCTTGACGTCTACTAATATTACCAATTCTTTGACATTCATCACAAGATAAGACAAACTTACGGGCATCCTTGAAGAGAGTAGGCCAATAAAAACCAGATTGCAGTACCTTATGTGCACTCCTATCTCCAGCATGGTGTCCTCCAAAAGCTTCGAAGTGACACTTGCGTAGGATCTGTTCCTGTTCATGCTCAGGTACACAACGTCTAATAACACCATCTACTCCTTCTTTATAAAGATGTGGGTCATCCCAAAAGTAATGCCTCAAATCATAGAAGAACTTTTTCTTTTGCTGGTATGTGAAACTAGGTGGTATAAACTTAGCAACAATGTAATTATCATAGTCAGCATACCATGGAGCAGTATGAGAAGTATTTATGACATTTAATTGCTCATCAGGAAAGCTATCATCAATAGGTAGTGGGTCATCAAGCACATTTTCTAGCCTAGACAAGTTGTCTGCAACGGGGTTCTCAGCTCCCTTTCTATCAACAATATGTAAATCAAATTCTTGAAGCAAGAGAACCCATCTAATCAGTCTAGATTTAGCATCTTTCTTTTCCATAATATATTTAATAGCAGCATGATCAGTGTGAATAGTTACTTTAGAATCAACAATATAAGGTCTAAACTTATCACAGGCAAATACAACTACTAAGAATTCTTTTTCAGTAGTAGCATAATTTCTTTGATAATTTTCTAGAGTTTTACTAGCATATTGAATAACATTTAGTTTCTTATCAACTCTTTGTCCTAGAACAGCACCTACAACATAATCACTAGCATCGCACATAATTTCAAAGGGTAAATTCCAATCAGGTGGTTGAATAATAGGTGCAGAGATCAATGCTATCTTAAGTATTTCAAATGCTTCTACACAATCATCATCAAAGACAAATGGTACATCTTTTTGTAATAAATTAGTCAGAGGCCGAGAGATTTTTGAGAAGTCCTTAATGAACCTCCTATAAAAACCGGCATGACCAAGGAAACTTCTTATACCTTTGATGAACCTCCTAGAAAGCAAAAATGTGTATGTTTGGATAATCTTTCTAGCATTTGATCAATAAATGGTAAGGGGTAATGATCTTTTTTAGTAGGCTTATTTAATTTGCGAAAATCAATTACCATCCTATAACCAGTGATAATTCTTTGAGGAATCAATTCATCTTTATCATTAGGAACAACAGTAATACCTTCCTTCTTAGGGACACAATGGACAGGACTTACCCACTTACTATCAACAACGGATTAAATTATACCTGCCTCAAGGAGCTTTAGTATCTCCTTTCTTACCACTTCTTTCATTTTAGGACTCAGTCGGAGTTGATGATCGCGAACTGGTTTAGCATCTTCTTCCAAATTAATTTTATGTTGACATAGAGTGGGACTAATGCCCTTAAGATCATCAAGAGTATACCCAATAGCAGCGTGGTGCTTCTTCAGAGTTTTCAATAATCTCTCTTCCTCATGCTCTGAAAGGTTAGCACTAATAATAACAGGATATATCTTTTTCTCATCAAGGTAAGCATATTTAAGAGTATCAGGTAACGGTTTAAGCTCAAACACGGGATCACCCTTGGGCGGAGGAGGATCCCCTAGGATTTCAACAAGTATATTGTTTTTCAGAATAGGTTCCTGTTTAAAGAATACTTCATCTAATTCCCTTATTTCATTCATAAACATGTCATTTTCATGGTCTAGCAAATATTGTTCTAACGGATCACTAGGAGGTACGACAATAGAAGCAAAACCAATAATTTCATCCTTACTAGGTAATTCTTCTTCACGGTGTTGTCTACTAAATTTAGAAAAAATAAATTCATGAGTCATATCATCTAAACCAACAGTAACAACATCCCTTTTGCAATCTATGGTACCATTAATAGTATTTAAGAAGGGTCTACCAAATATAATGGGACAAAAACTATCTTGTGGGGAACCAAGAACAAGAAAATCAGCAGGATATTTAGTTTTCCCACACAAGACTTCGACATCTCTAACAATTCCCATTGGTCAAATAGTATCTCTATTAGCAAGTTTAATTGTGACATCAATATCTTCTAACTCAGCGGGTGCAATGTCATGCATAATTTCTTTGTATAAGTCAATAGGTATTGCACTAGCACTAGCACCCATATCACATAAGCCATGATAACAATGATCTCCTATTTTAACAGAAATAACAGGCATACCTACCATAGGTCTAGGTTTATCTGTATCACAGGGTTTAGCAATTCTAGCAGTTTATCACAGAAATAAATAACATGCCCATCTATATTATCAGACAAGAGATCTTTAACAATAGCAATATTAGGTTCAACTTTAACTTGCTCAGGAGGTGTATATGTTTTAATATTGCTTTTACGAACTACAGTTGAAGCTTTAGCATGATCCTTTATCCTAACAGGGAAAGGTGGTTTCTCAACATAAGAAGTAGGAACAATAGGATCATTATAAGTAATAGTCTTTTCTTCAACTTTAATAGGTGCAACTACTTTTACTTCTACGGGAGGATGATATTTAAACCACTTCTCCTTGGGGAGATCAACATAAGAAGCAAAAGATTCACAGAAAGAAGCTACTATCTCAGAGTCAAGTCCATATTTAGTGCTAAATTTACGAAAAATATCGGTATCCATAAAAGATTTAACACAATCAAAAGTAGGTGTAACATCACAAATTTTCAATTTGGAATGTTATACATTAGACCATCATTGCATATCATAATTTATTTGCTTTTGGTTTTGATACTAGAAATTCCACGCAACTCAAGGACCCACGGAGAGAGTTGGGGATTTCGTTATTCTCATATTTGAGTTTTCTCAAATTTTGAAAATAGGATCATTTGATTTTAATTATTTTATCATCAATTCTTTCTATTACAAAAATATGAGAGAGGGAATAAAATTACTTTCCAAAAATAAAGAAATATTGAGGATTTAATAATAAAATCAAATAAGATTTTATTTCAGAGTTTTTCAGTATTTTATTTGAATTTAGGAAAAATGTGCGTTTTTCAAAATTGCGTTTAGGCCCCAAATAAATGTTCACCTTGTGCGTCTTGATTTTAGAAGCCCGGGAAAATTTATTTTGGAATTTTTGGGGTCCGTTTAGTATTTCATTTATTTGTTTTTCTACGCGGAATAACTAAAAAAACGTGAACCAACTTTGGGCTGTACCCGAGCGGGACTCCGCCTGGGGGCAGCCTTTATAAGCCACCCGACCCGAGCCGCCGAGCTCATCAGCCGCCGCTAGCCCACCGCACCCGAAACCCTAACCCTAGCCGCGCGCCGCCGCTGCCGCGCGCCGCCGCCGGACCCGCCGCCCGAGGTCAATTTTTCGGGTTTTTTTAAATAGATCGGTTTTTTCGATTTATTTATTTAGCGAGCGTTCGTCCGTTCATTCGTTCTAGCGAACGTTTGTCGTTTTTTCTTTTTCTCGGATTAAATTCGCGATTTTTCTGATCGCGATTCCTGATCCGATTTTCGTTTTAGTATAACTTTTCGCTCGTTTATCGGAATCAGGCGATTCAAGTGCCTGGAGTTTCGTCTCGAAACCCTCTATGCGTTTAACCAACTTAAACAAGTTTTTGCCACTGTAAAAATTGCCCTAGATCCATAATAGTAAACGAAGCTTGTTTCTTTTGCCGTTTGACTTTCGTTGCTTCGTTTGATTTGATTCTTTTTGCAAACCGGAGTTCTTAAGTTGAACGTTCTGGTTAGATCTCTTATTTTAGTTTTATCCGTGCATTAGATGAATACTTATTGTATGCTTGTTTGTTTGTCTGCGATAGAATACCCGGAGTGCGCCGCCTGTTACTTCGAATCTCTAGGTTTTGCGGATCATCAGCAAGGCAAGTAACACTTTGATCATACCTTCTACTACCCAGTTTTATTGCATTAGATCAATCCTCAAACATTGCATGATTAGGATCTAATTAAATTGTGGGATGGGAAGTAGTTGAGGTAGTACTTATTACCTATTATATTATCAAACCTTTGGGAGTTACTTCTATGTTTGCCTATTATGCCATGCTATGCTAGTAGACGTGGATTGGGTGAGTGATATCCATGACAGATGTGAGTTTGTTAATTAATGGTTTATCTAAGGTGGACACTTAAACACACATCTGGGTGGATTGAGGTACCTGGGTATTCCAGGATTGCCTGTTTTTCTTTATCGACCGCCACCCAGGCCCAAAGGGATCATGAGATTTTTCATACTAGAAACTTCCGTGTGCAGCCACAAGCTATTATGGGCTCTAGCATAGTTGATTAAGTCGTGCGATCTCTTACAGGGTAGACTATCAGATGTAGGGGAAAGTAGGTGTAACGGTCTATCCATCGTAAGGTGCTAGCGCTTCTGAAAGACTGTGTCTCGGTCATCCGTTTCTCAAACACAGTGTAGTGCGAGAAACCAAACGGAGGCGATCGAGTCTTGTGGGGAAAAGTGCGCAAACCTGTGCAGAGTGTATAAACTAATCATGATTAGCCGTGTCCCCGGTTATGGACATCTTGAGTATCTAGTACCTGGATTATCATGTGGATCTCAACATGTTACTCTAAAATTTAATTCTGTTGGGTTTTGTTTAATGATGATGTATAATTGGATTGAGAATGCTGTCAACCATTCTCAATGTTTAACAACTACCATGATAGTTAAATAAAATTTATTCCTTTGCAGTAACCATAGAGCTTTCCACCAGCCAAATATGCATATAGTATAGGTGTTTCATTCCATTACTCTCAATGTGTTACTTTGCCAGCATATTCCATGTGCTGACCCGTTTCGGGCTGCAACGTTAATGTTGCAGACTTTTCAGACGACGATTAAGGAGTTTTAGGTCGTGGTTCTATACTAAGTGATACCGTTGGAGTTGATGGACTCACTTATCTTCCAAGCCTTCCGCTGTTATAGTTATTAGGTGGCCTTAAGCCATATTTATTGTAATAAGTTCTCTATTGAGACACTCGATGTAATAAGTGTGTGATTGCTACTCTATTATAAATCCTCCAAGTACTGTGTGGTGTCAGCATTACTGATCCAGGGATGACACCTGAGCACAGAGATCAGACTGTTTGAGGTCTGGTCGCTACAAAGATTGTATCAGAGCACACGCTGACTGTAGGACACGACCACTAAGCTAAAGACCAAGATCACTATTCACTCTCTTCTCTTCTAACCTCTCATCTTTTCTACTCTTTAGGATGGCGGATACAAGGAACAAGTTCACGCAACCGGATGATGATACACCCTTTGGACGTCACTTGAAGGAAGTCACTAGATACCTGAACATAGGAGTACCAAGCTTCACCGGAACCTACAACGCCACTTTACCTGAAGAAGAGCGCTGGATGATTCAAGTTCAAATTCCAGGAAGGACGTTCATGCCATTCACTGAGCCCATAGAGTTTTCTTTTGATGCACCAACTTGGAGTCTAGGAAAGAGCATGGCAGCTCACATCACCATGTGACGCATTGGAGAAGTCTACCGCAATGATCTCAAGGATACTATCTACCAGAATTGTGGGCACCAAGATGAGCACTGGGAGATGATCAACACCAGAAAGGATAGATCAATTGCAGCTTTTATCCAGGAGTTAAACCAGCATATTCGACGACAGGAGAACCAGATGTGCGCCGACATGATAGACCTGAAGAAGGCAAGGACAAGAATCAAGGAACTGGAGGAAGAACTCAAGGCTACACGTGAAGATTATGAAGAAGAAATTGAAGTATTAGTGGATAAGAATGCCGACCTAACAATGAAGATCGGGATATTTATGGGAGGCCCCACACCAGTAGATGAAGATGAAGAACCCAAGGAGATTCGCCCGGAAGACTACATCATCATCGACGACACCGACTCGGAACCAGATGATAGCGATGATGACTATGTTGATGAAGCCGGAGCAGATATCATGGAGTCTGCAACCGAAGAATATTTCTAGTAGACCACCTCATCAGTAGTAGTAGTCCATCATGTAAATACAGTAGTCCGAGCACTTTTGCGATAGTTAGATCGATTGTATGCCCTTGTTTGAATGAATGAAGTGAAATGTTTTATTTTGCCTCATGTGCATATGGGTAGTGTTTTCTCTTTAGACCCCCTCTATTCTTAACTCTCATCTTTTCTAAACCCTCAGATGCCTCCGAGACGTGACCCTGGATTCACCTTTCCACCGAAGCTCACCCAGTTGATCCAGCAGCAGAACACATTGATGCAATTGCTAGTTCAGAATCAGAATCAGGGGAACAACAACAACAACCCACCACGACCACCACCACCTGTTGATCACTTAGCCCGTTTTCTTAGGCTGAATCCGCCGGTGTTCTCTAGTAGCACCAAGCCGATAGTAGCAGATGATTGGCTCCGCAAGACATCTAGAGAGTTGACCACAGCAGGATGCACAAATGCGGAGAAGGTGAAGTTTGCCGCACATAAGCTTAAAGGACCCGCAACATCATGGTGGGAGAATTTCACAGCCACTTTCCCTGTCGACACTGTCACATGGGACCAGTTTCAGCAGGCTTTTCGTACTGCCCATGTTTCAGCAGGAGCTATGGCCATGAAGAAGTGAGAGTTTCGCAACTTGCGCCAAGGAGGACGAACAGTTGGCCAATATGTGGAGGACTTTAGTAAATTAGCAAGTTATGCCCCAGATGATGTTGCTATGGATGCAGCTACGCAGGAGAAGTTTCTGGAAGGACTGAATGATGAGTTGAGCATGCAGTTGATGGTAGCAACCTTCAAAAACTACCAGGAGTTGGTAGACCGTGCTCTTATGATTGAAGGCAAGCAGCAGCAAATTGAGAACCGCAAGAGGAAGTATGGACAAGGGAAGTACAATTCTGGAGCCCAGCAGAAGCCACGTTTTACCCCTAGATTGGGAGGACATTTTCAGCATACCCATGGAGGAGGTAGCTCGCACAATCACAATGGCACCAAGAATGGTAATGGCAATGGAGGAAGCAACGGCCAGAACCGTACCAACCCATCAACCCCAGCCAAGAAGGACGTGAGCCAAGTCACTTACTTTAAGTGCCAGAAGACCGGACATTATGCCAATGAATGTCCTGAAGGCCAGAATGGCAATGGAAGCTCTGGGAAGAAGCCGAACCCTTTCAACAGGGGACAGGTGAACCACGTTAATGTGGAGGAGGTTGAAGAGCAGCCGGATGCCGTAATCGGTAAGTTTTTGGTTAAGTCAATTACTGCACTCGTTCTTTTTGATACTGGTGCATCGCATTCATATATATCAAGGAGATTTGTGGATAAGTATAACTTGCCCACTAAGGTTCTTAGAACACCTATGCTAATAAGCTCACTAGGAGCAGAGTATATGGCCAGTCAAGGATGTTTTCAAGTGCCATTGAGTATAGGTAGGCATGTGTTTCCCTCGGATTTAATCATTTTGGAATCACAAGGATTGGATGTAATTCTGGGTATGGATTGGCTGTCGATGTATGGAGGAAACATTGATTGCGCCAGTAAGACAATTTTGCTTACTACCCCAGAAGGGAGAAGGATCAAGTATGTATCCCGACATGTGCCAAAAGGGACTCAAGTAAATTGTTTAACAGGAGTTGTGCAGGAGGAAGTACCAGTGGTAAGGGATTTCCCTGAAGTATTTCCAGAAGAGTTGCCAGGCATGCCACCAGATAGAGATATTGAGTTTTTGATTGAGCTATTACCAGGCACAGGGCCAATATCAAAGACACCATACAGGATGCCTGCAAAGGATTTGGTGGAAATTAAGAAGCAGATTAAGGAGTTACTGGATAAAGGTTACATTCGGCCAAGTTCGTCGCCTTGGGGATCATCAGTACTTCTAGTGGAGAAAAAGGATGGATCGTTAAGGATGGTTGTTGATTATCGAGGACTGAATGAAGTAACCATCAAGAACAAGTACCCACTACCAATGATCAATGATCTGTTTGATCGATTGCAAGGAGCTAAGGTATTTTCCAAGATCGATTTGCGATCAGGATACCACCAGTTGAAGATTCGAGAACAAGATATACCTAAGACAGCTTTTACCACTAGGTATGGGCTGTACGAGTATACCGTTATGTCATTTGGTCTGACTAACGCACCTTCCTATTTTATGAACATGATGAACAAAGTGTTTATGGAGTTCTTGGATAAGTTCGTCGTGGTGTTCATTGATGATATTTTGGTTTACTCGAAAAGTGAAGAGGAGCATAAGGAACATTTGCGATTGGTACTTGAGAAGCTCAGAGAACATCAGTTGTATGCCAAGTTCAGCAAATGTGAGTTTTGGTTGAAGGAAGTAGGATTCCTCGGACACGTTATATCCGGAGAAGGTATATCAGTAGATCCCAATAAAGTTGATACCGTGACCAAGTGGGAAGTACCAACCACAGTTGGCGAGATCCAGAGTTTCCTTGGACTCGCAGGATACTACTGGAGATTTATTGAGAATTTCTCAAAGATTGTGAAGCCTATGACTGAGTTATTAAAGAAGGATACCAAGTTCATATGGACCGAGGAGTGTGAGGCTAGTTTCCAGGAGTTGAAGAAACGCTTGGTTACTTCACCAGTGTTGATTTTGCCAGACCAGACCAAGGATTATGAGGTGTACTGCGACGCTTCATGTCGAGGACTTGGAGCAGTGCTTATGCAGGAAGGGAGAGTTGTTTCATATGCCTCAAGACAACTCAAACCTCACGAGTTGAATTATGCTACGCATGATTTGGAGTTAGCAGCCGTAGTGCATGAAGTGATGACTTGGAGACATTTCCTCATTGGAAATCATTGTGAGGTGTACACGGATCACAAGAGTTTGAAGTACATTTTCACGCAGAAGGAGTTAAACCTCAGACAAAGGAGATGGTTGGAGCTCATCAAGGATTATGATATGAGATTGCATTACCATCCCGGAAAGGCTAATGTAGTAGCTGACGCATTAAGCCGTAAGAGCCATGTCAATACACTAATGACGGGAGAAATACCAAGGGAGTTAGTCGAAAATCTTCGTGAACTATGTTTGGAAATAGTTCCGAGAGGCTATGTAGCAGCATTGGAGATTCAGTCAACTTTGATGGATAGAATCAGAGAACCTTAGAAGACTGACAAGGAGATTGCCTCTATAAAGGAGAAAATGAGCGAAGGAAAGGCTAAAGGATTTTGTGAGGATGAGCACGACACCCTATGGTTTGAAGACTGTGTTTATGTGCCCAATGACCCGGAGATCAGGAGGTTGATTCTGCAAGAGGCACACGATTCACCATATTCGATTCACCCAGGAAATACCAAGATGTATTTGGATTTGAAGGATATTTTCTGGTGGACCGAAATGAAGAAAGATATTGCGGAGTATGTAGCAGTTTGTGATGTATGTCAGAGAGTAAAGGCAGAGCATCAGAAGCCAGCAGGATTGCTACAACCATTGCCGATACCCGAATGGAAGTGGGATACGTTAGGCATGGATTTTATCATGGGATTACCCAGGAATCGTTCAGGCTATGACTCGATTTGGGTTGTAGTTGATCAGTTGACGGAAGTAGCTCATTTCGTCCCGGTAAAAACCACTTACACCAGTGCTAAGTTGGCAAAGATATACATGACCAGGATTGTATGCTTACATGGAGTTCCGAGGAGTATAGTATCAGATAGAGGAACCTAGTTTACCTCAAAGTTCTGGAATCAGTTGCACGAAACTTTGGGTACTAGGCTAGAGTTCAGCACAGCTTTTCATCCATAGACAGATGGACAGACCGAGAGAGTCAATCAGATTTTGGAGGACATGCCGAGAGCTTGGCACTAGATTATGGATCTAGTTGGGACGAGAATTTGCCGTATGCAGAGTTCTCTTACAACAATAGCTATCAATCCAGTTTAAAGATGGCCCCTTTCGAAGCCTTGTACAGAAGGAGGTGCAGGACACCGTTGACGTGGGATGAAGTTGGAGACCGCCAGTTGTTTGGGCCTGACTTGATTAAGGAGTCTGAACAGAAGGTGAAATTGATTCGCGATAGGCTCAAGATAGCCCAGTCCAGACAGAAGAGTTATGCAGATTCTAAATGCAAGGAGACAGTTTACGAAATTGGAGATAGAGCTTATCTTCGAGTATCCCCACTTCAGGGAACAAAGCGCTTTGGTGTTAAAGGAAAGTTAGCGCCACGATTCGTAGGACCATACCGAGTATTGGAACGTATGGGAGAAGTAGCCTACAAGTTGGAATTGCCCGAAGGATTGTCAGGAGTTCATGATGTGTTCCACGTTTCTCAGTTGAAGAAGTGCCACGCGGGGATGGCTGACATACCCTTGAGAGACACAGTGACATTGGAAGCAATTCAATTGGATAATGATTTGACCTATGAGGAGAAACCAGATAAGATTCTAGAGTTTGCCAGTCGAGTCACCCGCAGCAAGGTTATCAAGTTCTGTAAGGTTTAGTGGAGCCACCACACGGAGGATGAAGCCACCTGGGAGCGAGAGGAAGATTTGCTCAAGGACCACCCTCACCTATTTTCTAGCCAACCCGAATCTCGAGGGCGAGATTCATCTTAAGGGGGGTAGGTTTGTAACATCCCAAATTTTCAATTTGGAATGTTATACACTAGACCATCATTGCATATCATAATTTATTTGCTTTTGGTTTTGATCCTAGAAATTCCACTCAACTCAAGGACCCACGGAGAGAGTTGGGGATTTCGTTATTCTCATATTTGAGTTTTCTCAAATTTTGAAAATAGGATCATCTGATTTTAATTATTTTATCATCAATTCTTTCTATTATGAAAATATGAGAGAGGGAATAAAATGACTTTCCCAAAATAAAGAAATATTTAGGATTTAATAATAAAATCAAATAAGATTTTATTTCGGAGTTTTTCGGTATTTTATTTGAATTTAGAAAAAATGTGCGTTTTTCAAAATTGCATTTAGGCCCAAATAAATGTTCACCTTGTGCGGCTTGATTTTAGAAGCCCGGGAAAATTTATTTCGGGATTTTTGGAGTCCGTTTAGTATTTCTTTTATTTGTTTTTCTGCGCGGAATAATTAGAAAAACGTGAACCGACTTTGGGCCGTACCCGAGCGGGACTCCGCCCGGGGAAGCCTTTATAAGCCGCCCGACCCGAGCCGCCGAGCCCATCAGCCGCCGTCAGCCCACCACGCCCGAAACCCTAACCCTAGCCGCGCGCCGCCGCCGCCGCCGGACCCGCCGCCCGAGGTCAACCTCGTTTTCGCCGCCCGTTTTTTTTTAAAAAAGTCGCAGTTTTTTTTCGGGTTTTTTTAAATAGATCGTTTTTTCCGATTTATTTATTTAGCGAGCGTTCGTACGTTCGTTCGTTCTAGCTAACGTTCGTCGTTTTTTCTTTTTCTCGGATTAAATTCGCGATTTTTCTGATCGCGATTCCTAATCCAATTTTCGTTTTAGTATAACTTTTCGCTCGTTTATCGGAATCAGGCGATTCAAGCGCCTGGAGTTTCGTCTCGAAACCCTCTATCCGTTTAACCAACTTAAACAAGTTTTTGCCACTGTAAAAATTGCCCTAGATCCAGAATAGTAAACGAAGATTGTTTCTTTTGCCGTTTGACTTTCGTTGCTTCGTTTAATTTGATTCTTTTTGCAAACCGGAGTTCTTAAGTTGAACGTTCTGGTTAGATCTCTTATTTGAGTTTTACCCATGAATTAGGTGAATACTTATTGTATGCTTGTTTGTTTGTCTGCGATAGAATACCCAGAGTGCGCCGCCTGTTACTTCGAATCTCTAGGTTTTGCGGATCATCAGCAAGGCAAGTAACACTTTGATCATACCTCCTACTACCCAGTTTTATTGCATTAGATCAATCCTCAAACATTGCATGATTAGGATCTAATTAAATTGTGGGATGGGAAGTAGTTGAGGTAGTACTTATTACCTGTTATATTATCAAACCTTTGGGAGTTACTTCTACGTTTGCCTATTATGCCATGCTATGCTAGTAGACGTGGATTGGGTGAGCGATATCCATGACAGATGTGAGTTTGTTAATTAATGGTTTATCTAAGGTGGCAACTTAAACACACATCTGGGTGGATTGAGGTACCTGGGTATTCCAGGATTGCCTGTTTTTCTTTATGGACCGCCACCCAGGCCCAAAGGGATCATGAGATTTTTCATACTAGAAACTTCCGTGTGCAGCCACAAGCTATTATGGGCTCTAGCATAGTTGATTAAGTCGTGCGAACTCTTACATGGTAGACTAGCAGAAGTAGGGGAAAGTAGGTATAACGGTCTATTCATCGTAAGGTGCTAGCGCTTCTGAAAGACTGTGTCTCGGTCATCCATTTCTCAAACACCGTGTAGTGCGAGAAACCGAACGGAGGCAATCGAGTCTTGTGGGGAAAAGTGCGCAGACCTCTGCAGAGTGTATAAACTAATCATGATTAGTCGTGTCCCCGGTTATGGACATCTTGAGTTTCTAGTACCTGGATTATCATGTGGATCTCAACATGTTACTCTAAAATTTAATTTTGTTGGGTTTTGTTTAATGATGATGCTTAATTGGGATTGAGAATGCTGTCAACCATTCTCAATGTTTAACAACTGCCATGATAGTTAAATAAAATTTATTCCTTTGCAGTAGGGAAAAATTGGCTTTTCGCAAAACTGTAACCATAGACCTTTCCACCAGCCAAATATGCATATAGTATAGCTGTTTCATTCCATTTCTCTTTATGTGTTACTTTGCCAGCATATTCCATGTGCTGACCCGTTTCGGGCTGCAACGTTAATGTTGCAAACTTTTCAGACGACGATTAAGGAGTTTTAGGTCGTGGTTCTATACTCAGTGATGTCGTTGGAGTTGATGGACTCACTTATCTTCCAAGGCTTCCGCTGTTATAGTTATTAGATGGCCTTAAGCCATATTTATTGTAATAAGTTCTCTATTGAGACACTCGATGTAATAAGTGTGTGATTGCTACTCTGTTATAAATCCTCCAAGTAATGTGTGGTATCAGCATTACTGATCCAGGGATGACACCTAAGCACAGAGATCAGACTGTTTGAGGTCTGGTCGCTACAGTAGGTGTTATACCTGACTCCTTACCATTGTCGAGGTCCCAATCTTCGGAGTTGCATTTAATTCTTTCCAATAAATCCCATTTGAATTCAATAGTCTTCATCATAAAAGAGCCAGCACAAGAAGTATCAAGCATGATGCGATTGTTACCAGAAAGCCGAGCATAAATTTTTTGAATAATTATTTCTCTTGAGAGCTCATGATTGGGGCATGAATATAACATTAATTTAAGCCTTTCCAAGCTTGAGCGATGCTTTCTCCTTCGCGAGGCCAAAAATTATATATATAATTGCGATCATGATGAACAAGATGCATAGGATAAAACTTCTGATAAAATTCCAATTTCAATCGTTTGTAATTCCAAGACCTCATATCATCACATAGCCTATACCATGTCGATGCATCTCCCCTCAAAGATAAGGGGAAGACCTTCTTCTTAACAACATCTCCGGGTAAACCTGCAAGCTTAAATAATCCACAAACTTCATCCACATATATCAGATGTTCATCAGGATGTTTTGTTCCATCTCCTAAAAAAGGATTAGCTAGCAGTTTTTCTATCATACCCGCAGGAACTTCAAAGCAAGCATTTTCATTTTCATTTTCAGTAGGTTCAGTAGGTTGAGGAGAAACTCTTTGATCTACTGGTCGGGGTGAAGATACCCCGAACAAGCCCCTCAGTGGATTACTTTCCATAGTAACAAGTGACAGTAAATTTCAGCACACTATATAAATTTTTCCTTACCAAATTCCACCCACCAAAGGCGCTTCACTCCCCGGCAATGGCGCCAGAAAAGAGTCTTGATGACCCACAAGTATAGGGTATCTATCATAGTACTTTCAATAAGTAAGAGTGTCAAACCCAACAAGGAGCAGAAGGAAATGATAAGCGGTTTCCAGCAAGGTATTCTCTAGAAGTACTGAAATAAGTGGTAACAGATAGTTTTATGATAGGATAATTTGTAATGAGCAACAAGTAACAAAAGTAAATAAGGTGCAGCAATGTGGCCCAATCCTTTTGTAGCAAAGGATAAGCCTAGACAAACTCTTATAAGATGTAAAGCGCTCCCGAGGACACATGGGAATATCGTCAAGCTAGTTTTCATCACGTTCATATGATTCGCGTTCAGTACTTTGATAATTTGGTATGTGGGTGGACCGGTGCTTGGGTGCTGCCCTTACTTGGACAAACATCCCACTTATGATTACCCTCTATTGCAAGCATCCGCAACTACAACAAAAGTATTAAGCTAAACCTAACCATAGCATGAAACATATGGATCCAAATCAGCCCCTTACGAAGCAACGCATAAACTAGGGTTTAAGCTTCTGTCACTCTAGCAACCCATCATCTACTTATTACTTCCCAATGCCTTCCTCTAGGCCCAAACAATGGTGAAGTGTCATGTAGTCAACGTTCACATAACACCACTAGAGTAAAGACAATATACATCTCATCAAAATATCAAACGAATACCAAACTCACATGACTACTAATTGCAAGACTTCTCCCATGTCCTCAGGAACAAAAGTAACTACTCACAAAGCATAAACATGTTCATAATCAGAGGGGTATTAATATGCATATAGGATCTGAACATATGATCTTCCACCAATTAAACCAACTAGCATCAACTACAAGGAGTAATTAACACTACTAGCAACCTACTAGCACCAATCTCGGACTTGGAGACAAGAATTGGATACAAGATATGAACTAGGGTTTTGAGATGAGATGGTGCTGATGAAGATGTTGATGGATATTTCCCTCTCCTTATGAGAGGAGCGTTGGTGATGACGATGGCGATGATTTCCCTCTCCGGGAGGGAAGTTTCCCTGGCAGAATAGCCCCGCCTGAACCCTAGATTGGTTCCGCCTCGTGGCGGTGGAGTTTCATTCGACAAGATGGCTTATGATTTTTTTCCCATCGAAAGACTCCATATAGCAGAAGATCGCCACCAAAGGGCCACCAGGGGGCCCATGAGGTAGGGGTCGCGCCCAGGGGGTAGGGCGCGCCCCCACCCTCGTGGGCAGGGTGTGGCCCCCCTGGTGAGTTTCTTCCGCTGAGTATTTTTTTATATATTTGGAAAGCATCTTCCGTGAAGTTTCAAGACTTTTGGGGCTGTGCAGAATAGATCTCTAATATTTGCTCATTTTCCAGCCCAGAATCCCAGCTGCCGGCATCCTCCCTCTTTATGTAAACCTTGTAAAATAAGAGAGAATAAGCATAAGTTTTGTGACATAATGTGTAATAACAGCCCATAATGCAATAAATATTGATATAAAAGCATGATGCAAAATGGACGTATCATTGTGTGGGGGAGGGGGGAGGCAAAGGCCTAACAAGAGAGCTAGAACGACTCGTATATGTGTTGAAAAGGAGAGACCCAGCTATTCTTGAGGGAGATCGGTCAACATCCATACATAACTGAAGGATGGGAAATAGGTTGGGACGGAGAGAGAGAGAGAGAGGGGGGGAGGGAGGGAGAGGGGTAGAGTCTTTGATGGGTGAGGGAGTCCTGGATTAGGGGGTCTCCGGGAAGCCGGACTATATCCTTTGTCCGGACTATTGGACTATGAAGATACAAGATTGAAGACTTCTTCCCCTGTCCGGATGGGACTCTCCTTGGCGTGGAAGGCAATCTTGGCAATACGGATATGTAGATCTCCACCCTTGTAACCGACTTTGTGTAACCCTAGCCCCCACCGGTTCTATATAAACTGGAGGGTTTAGTCTGTAGGACAAGAACAATCATACCATAGGCTAGCTTCTAAGGTTTAGCCTCTACAATCTCGTGGTAGATCAACTCTTGTAATACTCATATCATCAAGATCAATCAAGCAGGAAGTAGGGTATTACCTCCATCGAGAGGGCCCAAACCTGGGTAAACATCGTGTCCCCCGCCTCCTGTTACCATCCTCCTTAGACGCACAGTTCGGGACCCCCTACCCGAGATCCGTCGGTTTTGACACTGACATTGGTGCTTTCATTGAGAGATCCACTGTGCCGTCACCGTAAGGCTTGATGGCTCCTTCGATCATCGGTAACGATGCGGTCCAGGGTGAGGTTTTCCTCCCCGAACAGATCATCGTATTCGCCGGCTTCGCACTGCGGGCCAACTCGCTTGGCCATCTGGAGCAGATCGAGAGCTACGCCCCTGGCCATCATGTAACGCCCTCGATGCGGCTATATCTCCTACGTGTTGAAGCACGACTTAGAGGCATAACCGCATTGAAAGCAATGTCGCAAGTAAGGTAGTCTTCACAACAACCCATGTAAAATAGATAATAGGGGAAAAGGTACATAGTTGGCTTACACTCGCCACGTCACACAAAGTACATAAATAGCATTACAATCATCCAATACACTCATGGTCCAACTACGGCACCAAAATAAAAGATCAACCCCAACATGCGACACGGTCCCCATCGCCCCCAACTGGGCACCACTACTGATCATCAGGGAAAGACACATAGTAACGGCGTGAGTCTTCGTCGAACTCCCACTTGAGCTCAAGCGCATCATCTGGAATGGAGTCATCGGGCACTGCATCTGGTTTGGAAGTAATCTGGGAGCCACGGGGACTCAGCAATCTCGCACCCTCGCGATCAAGACTATTTAAGCTTATAGGTAAGGCAAGGTAAAATGTGGAGCTGCAGCAAGCGACTAGCATATATGGTGGCTAACCTGTTCGCAAAAGAGAGCGAGAAGAGAAGGCAAAGCACGAACGAAGAACTATAGAGCAACCTACGACAAACATTACTCCAACACCGCGTTCACTTCCCGGACTCCGCCGAGAAGAGACCATCACGGTTACACACGCAGTTGATTCATTTTAATTAAATTAAGGTTCATGTTGTCTACAAGCGGACATTAACAAATTCCCATCTGCCCATAACCGCGGGCATGACTTTCGAAAGTTAAAATCCCTGCAGGGGAGTCCCAACTTAGCCCATCACAAGCTCTCACGGTCAACGAAGGATAAACCTTCTCCCGAGACATTCCGATCAGACTCGGTATCCCGGTTGTACAAGACAACTTCGACAATGGTAAAACAAGTCCAGCAACACCGCCTGAATGTGCCGACAAATCCCGATAGGAGCTGCACATATCTTGTTCTCAGGGCACACTCAGATAGGTCAAGCTACGAGTAAAACCAACCCTCGAGTTTCCCCGAGGTGGCCCCGCAGGCTGGCCAGTTCGGACCAACACTCAGAGGAGCACTGGCCCAGGGGGGTTTAAATAAGATGACCCTCGGGCTCCAGAAACCCAAGGGAAAAAGAGGCTAGGTGGAAAATGGTAAAACCAAGGTTGGGCATCGCTGGAGGAGTTTTATTCAAGGTGAACTATCAAGGGGTTCCCATTATCACCCAACCGTGTAAGGAACGCAAAATCCGGGAACATAACACCGATATGACGGAAACTAGGGTGGCAGGAGTGGAACAAAACACTAGGCAAAGGCCGATCCTTCCACCCTTTACCAAGTATATTGATGCATTAAGATAACAAGATAAATATAGTGATATCCCAACAATAAACAATGTTCCAACAAGGAACGATCTCCAATCTTCAACTGCAACTAGCAACGCTATAAGAGGGGCTGAGCAAAGCGGTAACATAGCCAATCAACGGTTTGCTAGGACATGGTGGGTTAAAGGTTTGACGTGGCAATTTGGGAGGCATGATAAGCAAGTGGTAGGCATCGTAGCATAGGCATAGCAAAAGAGCGAGCATCTAGCAAGCAAAGATAGAAGTGATTTCGAGGGTATGATCATCTTGCCTGCAAAGTTGTCAGAGTTGACTTGATCCTCGTAAGCACACTCAACGGGATCCTCGTTAGCGAACTTGTCTCCCGGCTCTACAAAAACAAGATAAACAAGCAAAATGAACACAATCAACCACGTGCAAAGCTCAAACAAATATGATGCAAACATGGTATGCTATGCGGGATGCGATATGTGATGCATATGCAAGATTTGACAAGGAATGATTGAATATGGCCTCAACATGGAAATCCAAGAGTTCCACTGGAAAGGTGAGGTGATTTCAGTTGAAATCGATATAAAGATCACCAGAATCGGATGCACGGTTTGGAAATGGCAAGCAAAACAAATATGGCACCGGTCTGCGATAAACAGCAAGTAGCCATCTAAATGCATCAAGATAATTATGCTACAGCACTCAAACATGGCAAAAAAATACATGGCAGGGATCCACTCATGATGCTTGACAAAAGATGAACACTGAGCTATGGCTAATTCATCTATTAACAGGTTCAAACAAGAATGGCAAAACTGCAAATGGTAACAGGTTTCAGACTTAGTGAAATTAACACAAGTCTGGAATTTAACATCAGGTAGCACACTTTAGAGCATGAAAACTATATGCTACAAGAACTTAACATGGCAAAGCAAGGCATGACATGAAGCTACTCAAAACCCTTAACAAAAGTCCCTTAGTGACCTAGAGCCAAAAGGGATCAAACAATACAATTGCAAGCATGTGAACATGGCAAAAACATAATCAGATTACAGACTTAGTGAAAAACTGGAACATGCAAATCTGTTAGCGAGTAGGCATGTTCACGAGCTCGATGCACTCACTATAGAGTATGGCATGACAAACTAAGCATACACCCATCAAGAATACATATCATATAAGCTATACATGGAAAGAACAACAACATAGCATGCACGGATCACTAGCAACATCCTCAGCAAAATCGCTAACGGGTCAACAATCTGACAGGATTCACGAAATAGCAAAAGTAGAGCTCGATTGACTCAAGCTAGGATGATCCATAATTGTAAACAAATACATGGATGGATAGAGCACCACAATATTAACAAAACATCCTTACGGGTCATCCTCAAAAGAGGCACGGATCACTAGGAAACAACATGAACATATGGCATATTGACAAAAACAGATCAAGGACTTAGTGAAATTCTAAGTCCCTGAAATCAGCATTAACGAATGCACTACTTTGCAAGCTTGTGCTAGTCGCCACACATGTCACAAAAATACATGGTAAGCGCCTCTGTAAAGATGGCATGGCATATAACAAAACTCATGTAGAACTCAGGAGCATATCATGCACACATTACTCATGGCAAAAATGACAAATAGCTATTTGGTGAAACAGATCTGACAATTATCTCATATAGCTCTCTTCCAACAGCATTTCGGGCATCAAGATGAGCTCAAATGAAAATGATGCAATGAGATGAAATGATGTACTCTCTGAGTCGAACATTTTGATATGCTACATGCCCAAAATGGAGTTACAGATGTGGAGTTACGGCATGATGAAGTTGCAAGAAAAAATACTAGAGAGAGGGAAAAAGTCAACCCTCTAGGGTTTACTGTAGCTCGGATCTGGATCCGATCCGATCGAGCCTCGCCGGGGAAAGCTGTAGCCGCCGGAGCGTCCGGGTTCGCCGGAGTTCGGCCAGATTAGGTCGTGGAGGAGGCCGGTGGAATTGCCGGTGGCCGGATCCGGTGAGGGGCGGCGGAGGAGGAGAGGACGAGGCGGCGAGGTCACCGCAGCGGAGCGGCGGTCTGCGACTTCCGGGTGGTGGAGGTCCGGCCAGCGACCGGGCTTCTCCGGCGCCGGACGGGAGGAGGAAGGAGACGGGCGGCGGCGCGCCGATCTGGGCCGCGGGGGCCCTACGCGGGCCGGGCGGGCTGCGCGCGGTGGCGCTGGCGGGGAGGACAAGTGGCGGCGTGTGGCTGGCTGGGCGCGGCGGGCAGACGCGGCCGGTTGCGGCCGGACGTGTCCGATGGCGGCGGAGCTGATTTCTAGGGTTAGGGGAAGGGGAGATCCGGGAATTTCGGGAGAGGGTCTATATATAGGCATAGAGGGAGCTAGGAGAGTCCAAATGAGGAGAGGTTTTCGGCCACGCGATCGTGATCGAACTTTCTAGATGATGGAGAGAGTTTTGGGCCAAATTGTAAGGGTGTTGGGCTGCAACACACAAGAGGCCTTCTCGATCCCTCGGTTAACCGTTGGAGTATCAAACGAAGTCCAAATGGTACGAAACTTGACAGGCGGTCTACCGGTAGTAAACCAAGGCCGCATGGCAAGTCTCGGCCCAATCCGGAAAAGTTTAACCCCCACACACGAAAAGAGGTAGAAAGGACCACCGGAGGAGATAGGAGCACCGGAACGCAAAACGGACAACGGGGAAAATGCTCGGATGCATGAGACGAACACGTATGCAAATGCAATGCACATGATGACATGATATGAGATGCATGACAATGACAAGAACACATGGAGACAAAGACCCGAACCCGAGGAAATAAAATAACTTAGCGCCGGGAACGACAAGAGTTGGAGTACAAATAAGGTAAATTACGTCCGGGGTGTTACACATCAGGTCAGGTTCGGAAACTTAAACTACACTACCGACATCTGCGGAGACTTGATCTTCGACGGATTCGAGCCGATGTCAGGTGCGCCGCACAATCACGACGAGCATGACGTAACTCTATCGTCGGATAGTGTTCGGGAGATCACACCTGCAACTACTCCGGTCCTCAATCCAGAGCAAATTGTGCCATCTGAGCACGGGGGGATAGACCCTTCCATGGAGGCCGCACTCTCAGTGGCGATGGAGCTGGATACTGACTTCACCCCTTATGAGAGTTGTGTTGCCGAACCACTGGATTCATCTCCGGCCACGGACTATGAGCTGCCTGCATCCGTGCCTATCGAATCCGATTGGGCGCCGATCATGGAGTTCACCTCCGCGGATATCTTTCAGCACTCACCTTTCAGCGACATGCTAAATTCATTAAGGTCTCTCTCCTTGTCAGGAGAACCTTGGCCGAACTATGTCCGGCTAGAATGGGATGCGGACGACGAAGAAATTTGCTCCCCACCCACCACCCACTTAGTAGTCACTATCGACGATTTAACCGACATGCTCGACTTTGACTCCAAAGACATCGACGGTATGGACGACAATGCAGGAGATGAACAGGAACCACCGCCCACAGGGCGCTGGACCGCCACGTCATCATATGATATATACATGGTGGACACCCCAAAAGAAGGCAATGGCGACAAGACAACAGAGGATGACCCCTCCAAGAAGCAACCCAAGCGCAGACGTTAGCGGCCCACTCTAAGTGGCGGGGTCGGCGGTGGCGTGGCAGTGGGCGGCGACGACAGATGGCAGCGACGGCGGATCGGGGCGCGACGCTAGGGTTAAGGCATGGGGTGGCGGCTTGGGCCTCGGGGTCATGGGCTGGAGGCTTATAAAGCCCCGGCCGGAGGACTCCGGCTCGGGCACGGCCCGGTTAGGTCGGTGCATGTTTTTTTTGAAAATATCCTGACGCGGAAAAAGAAATAAAAGAAATACTAAACAGAGTCCAAAAATCCTGAAATAAATTTTCATAGTCCTCTAATAATATTCCGGACAAAATGAACATTTATTTGGGCCTCTAGTGCAATTTTAAAAAATGCATACTTTTTCCTAATTCAAATAAAATAGCAGCAAAAGTCAAAAAGAAATATTTATTGGATTTTAATATGTTTCCTCCAATATTCCCTTAATTTTGGAGAAGTCATATTATCTCCTCTCATGTATTGTAATATGAAATATTTTTTCAGAGCGAAAAATAATTAAAACCAAAGTGATCCTTGTTTCTATATTTGATAAAATTCAAATATGAAAAACATGAAATCCCCAACTCTCTCCGTGGGTCCTTGAGTTGCTTAGAATTTCGAGGATCGCAAAGCAAAAAAATGCAGTAAAATATGATATGCATGAATGATCTATGTATAACATTCCAAATTGAAAATTTGGGATGTCACAAACCTACCCCCCCTTAACATGAATCTCGCCCTCGAGATTCGGGTTGGCTAGAAAATAGGTGTGGGTGGTCTTTGCGTAGATCGTCCTCTCGTTCCCAGGTAGCTTCATCCTCGGTATGGTGGCTCCACTGAACTTTGCAAAACTTGATAACCTTGCTGCGTGCAACTCGGCTGGCAAACTCGAGAATCTTGACTAGTTTCTCCTCATTGGTCAAATCACTATCCAACTGAATTGCTTCCAGGGGCACTGTATCGCTTAGTGGGATATCGGCCATCTCTGCATGGCACTTCTTCATCTGGGAAACGTGAAACACATCATGAACTCCTGACAGTACCTCGTGTAACTCCAACTTGTAGGAAACCTCTCCCATGCGTTCCAAAACATGGTACGGTCCTACAAATCTCGGGGCTAACATTCCCTTAACTCCAAAACGCTTAACTCCTCGGAGTAGTGACACATGAAGATATGCTCTGTCTCCGATTTCATAGACTACCTCCTTGCGTTTTGAGTCTGCATCGCTCTTCTGTCTGGATCTGTCTGGACTGAGCTACCTTCAGTCTATCTCGAATCAATTTAACCTTCTCTTCGGACTACTTGATCAAATTTGGTCCAAACAACTGGCGTCTCCAACTTCATCCCACATCAACGGTGTTCGACATCTTCTTCCATATAGGGCTTCAAATGATGTCATCTTCAAACTGGCCTGGTAGCTGTTGTTGTATGAGAACTCTGCGTAGGGAAAATTACGTCCCAACTAGATCCATAATCTAGCACACAAGCTCTCAACATGTCCTCCAGAATCTGATTGACTCTCTCGGTCTGTCCATCTGTCTATGGATGAAAGGTTGTGCTAAACTCTAGCCTGGTTCCCAATGTCTGGTGCAGCTGGTGCCAAAACTTTGAAGTAAACTGTGTTCCTCTATCAGATACGATGGTCCTCGGAACTCTGTGTAGACATACAATCCTGGTAATATATATCTTGGCCAACTTCGCACTAGTATAGGTGGTTTTCACTGGGATAAAGCGAGCTACTTTGGTCAAGCTATCCACTACTACCCAGATAGAATCATATCCTAGTCGGGTCCTGGGTAATCTGGTGATAAAATCCATGCCAAGCTTATCCCACTTCCATTCGGGTATCGGCATAGGCTGCAGTAATCCTGCTAGCTTCTAATGTTCTGCCTTCACTCTCTGACATACATCACATATGGCTACATACTCGGCAATGTCCTTCTTCATTCCAGTCCACCAGAAACGCTCCTTCAAATCGAAATACATCTTGGTGTTTCCGAGGTGTATTGAGTATGGTGAGTCATGAGCTTCCTGTAGTATCAACTTCCCGATCTCGGCATTATTGGGCACATAAACACGGTCCTCAAACCACAAGGTGTCGTGCTCATCTTCACGAAAACCTTTGGCTTTTCCTTTGCTCATTTTCTCCTTTATTTCAGCAATTTCTTTGTCATCCTTCTGACCTTCTCGAATCTTTCCCAATAATGTTGACTGAACTTCCATCATTGCAACAAAACCTCTAGGAACAATCTCCAAACGAAGTTCCCTGAGATCCTCTGCTAACTCCTTTGGCAATTCCCCTCTTATGAGGGTATTCATATAACTCTCCCGGCTCAAAGCGTCTGCTACGACATTAGCCTTGCCTGGATGATAATGCAACTTCATATCATAATCCTTTATGAGCTCCAACCATCTCCTCTGCCTGAGATTCATCTCCTTTTGTGTGAAGATGTACTTCAAACTCTTATGGTCCGTGTACACATCACAATGGTTTCCAATAAGAAAGTGTCTCCAGGTCTTGAGTGCATGCACTACAGCTGCTAACTCTAAATAATGTGTGGCGTAATTCCACTCATGCGGTCGAAGTTGTCGTGAGGCATATGAAACAACTCTTCTGTCCTGCATTAGTACTCCTCCAAGTCCTAAGCAAGAGGCGTCGCAATACACTTGGAAATCCTTCCGTATATTTGGCAGAATCAGCACTGGGGTTGTGATTAGATATTTCTTCAACTCCTGGAAACTTGCTTCACATTAGTCAGTCCAATGGAACTTGGTGTCCTTCTTCAACAACGTCGTCATGGGCTTCGCAATCTTAGAAAAATTCTCAATGAATCTCCGGTAATATCCCGAGAGTCCAAGAAAACCGCGGATCTCTCCAATCGAGGTGGGTGCCAACCATTCAATGACTGACTTAACCTTGGTGGGGTCTACTGCTATACCTTCTCCTGATATAACATGTCCAAGGAATAAAACTTCCTTCAACCAAAATTCACATTTGCTGAATTTAACGTATAGCTGATGTTCCCCGAGCTTCTCGAGAACTAAATGCAAATGTTTCTCGAGAACCAAATGTTCCCCGAGTTTCTTCGAGTACACCAAAATATCATTAATGAACACAACAACGAACTTATCCAAGAACTCCATGAATACCTTATTCATCATACTCATGAAGTAGGCATGGGTGTTAGTCAATCCAATTGACATAACCGTATACTCATACAACCCGTACCTTGTTGTGAAAGCTGTTTTTGGTATATCCTTTTCTCGAATCTTCAACTAGTGGTATCCTGATCGAAGAACGATCTTGGAAAAGACTTTAGCTCCTTGAAGCTGGTCAAACAAATCATTGATCATCGGCAGTGGGTACTTGTTCTTGATCGTTACTTCATTCAATGCCCTATAATCAACAACCATTCTCAGAGAATTATCCTTCTTCTCAATCAAGAGCACTGGGGCTCCCCATGGTGATGAACTTCATCGAATGTAACCTTTCTCAAACAACTCCTTAATCTGCTTCTTGATCTCCTCCAAATCATTTGCGTGCATCCGATATGGTCTCCTTGATATTGGTCCGGTGCCTGGCAACAACTCTATCAAAAACGCAATGTCTCGATCCGGTGGCATGCCTGGTAATTCTTCTGGAAATACGTCCGGGTAATCCTTCACTACAGGCACTTCCTCCTGAACAACTCCCGTCGGGGAATTTACTTGGGTCCTCCTTGGTACATGCCTAGATACATACTTAATCCTTTTTCCCTCTGGGGTAGTGAGAAGAATTGACTTGCTAGTGCAATCAATGTTTCCTCCATACTTCGATAGCCAATCCATTCCCAATATAACATCCAATCCTTGGAATTCCAAAATTATTAGGTCTGAGGGGAAAACATGGCTGCCAATGGTCAAGGTTAACCGGTTGCACCATCGGCTAGCCATATACTCTGCACCCGTGAGCTCACTAACAAGGGTGTCTTAAGGGATAAGGTGGGTAACTTGAACTTGTCCGCAAATCCCCTTGAAATGTATGAATGTGATGCACCAGTATCAAAAAGAACGAGAGCAATAAATGACTTAACCAAAAACTTACCGATAACTGCATCTGGCGGCTCTTCAACCTGCTCCACGCTTACGTGGTTCACTTGTCCCCTATTGAAAGGGGTGGATTTCTTCCCAGAGCTTCCATTTCCATTGACATTCTTCAACTCTGGACAATCATTGGTGTAGTGTCCAGTCTTCCCGCACTTGAAACAGGTGGTCCTTCTTGGCGGGTGTGGCTGGGTTAGAGCAATTCTGATTGCTTCCTGCTCCATTCCCGTTCCCATTCTTGGGGCCGTTGTGGTTATGCGAACCTCCTCCATTGTGGGTATGGCCTCCATGGTTATGGGTATATCCTCCCGAGTTCGGGGTGAAACGGGGCTTCTGTTGAGCTCCAGAATTGTACTTCCCTTGTCCATACTTCCTCTTGCAACTCTCAATCTGCTGCTGCTTCCCTTCAATCATAAGAGCCTTATCTACCAACTACCGGTAGTTGTTAAATGTTGCCACCATTAACTGCAGGCTCATCTCATCATTCATCCCTTCCATAAACTTCTCCTGCTTCACGGCATCCGTGGCCACATCATCAGGGGCATAGCGAGATAGTTTACTAAACTCAACTACGTACTGAGCCACGGTACGATTTCCCTGGCGCAAGTTGCGAAACTCATGCTTCTTCATGCTCATAGCTCCAATTGAGACATGGGACGTGCAGAACACTTGCTAAAACTGCTCCCAAGTGACATTGGCTATAGCAAAAGTAGCTGCGTAATTTTCCCACCATGCGGCTGCGGGTCCATCCAATTGGTGGGCGGCAAAATACACCTTCTCAGCATCTGTATAACCGGTAGTGGTTTACTCCCTTCCAATCCTGCGTAGCCAGTTATCCGCATCTATGGGATCAGTGCTACTGGAAAACACCGGCAGCTGTAACCTCAGAAAACGGGCTAGGTTGTCAGCTGGAGGTGGTGGCGGTGGGTTCTTGTTATTGTTGTTGTTGCCTTGATACTGAACTAGTAACTGCATCAGTGTATTCTGCTGCTGGAACAACTGAGTGAGCTCTGGCGGGAAGGAAAATCCGGGGTCACGTCTCGGAGGCATCTGATGGGTTTAGAGGGGAAATATTAGAATAGAATGAGGTCTAATGAGAAATCAGTACCCATATGCACATGAGACAAACACAATCATATCACACCAAATCAATACCATGCAAGGGCATACAATCGATCTAACTATCGTTACAGTGCTCGGACTACTAATATATACATGGGGGAATACTACTAATCATATGGTGGTCTACTAGAAATTTTGATCGGTGGAAGACTCCATGATATCCGCTCCAGCTTTGTCTTCATAGTCATCATCACTACCATCGGGGTCGGAGTCGGTGTCGTCGATGATGATGTAGTCTTCAGAACGAATCTCCTTGGGTTCTCGTCTTCTCCTCTTGGCACGGGGTCTCCCATAAAAACTCCTAGCTTCCTTGTCAGGTCGTCATTCATCTCCACTAGTACCGTCATTTCCTCCTCATATCCATCGCATGTAGACTTGAGTTCCTCTTCTAGCTCTGTGATCCTGGTCAACGCCTTCTTCAAATCTATCATGCTTGCGCACATCTGGTTCTCCTGGTGACGAATGTGATGATTTAACTCATGGATGAAGGCTCCAATGGACCTGTCCTTCCTCGTGCTGATCATCTCCCATTGCTCATCTCAGCACCCACATATCTGGTAGATAGTGTCTTTAAGCTCCGTGTGATAAACTTCGCCGATGCGTCCCATGGTGATGTAGGCTGCCATGCTCTTTCCTAGACTCCAAGTTGGTGCATCAAAGGAAAATTCTATGGGCTCAGTGACTGGCGAAAATGTCCTTCCTGGAACTTGAACTCGAATCATCCAATGTTCCTCTTCTGGTAGTGTGGTATTCCAATGTTCAGGTACCTAGTGACTTCCTTCAAGCGTCGTCCAAAACTTGTGTCTTCATCTGGCTGGGTAAACTTGTTCCTTGAGTCCACCATCCAAAATATTTCTCGCACTACATGGTGTTTGAGAAACGGATGACTGAGACCCAGTCTTTCAGAAGCATTAACTCTAACCCCGGGTAGACAGTACCAACCTACATCCCCTACATCTGCTAGCCTACCACTGGAAGAGGTCATGCAACCTACTCAACTATGCTAGAGCCCATAATAGCTTGTGGCTGCACACGGAAGTTTCTAGCATGAAAAATCTTACGATCCCTTTGAGCCTGGGTGGCGGACCACAGAAGGATCACACGGTATAACCCCGGTATATCCTAGGACAACCCAAGTGCCCAAACGAACAATCCACCCATATATGTATCAAAGTTGCCACCTTAAGTAGAACCATAAATTAAACACTCACATCTGTCATGAATACACTCAAACCCAATCCACGTCTACGAGCATAGCATGGCAATTTAAGCATAACGTAGAAGTAACTCCCAAGGGTTTGATAATAAAACAAGTAATAGGTTCTACCTGATCATCTACTTCCCAATACCCACATGTTAATCACAACCTAATCATGCAATGTTTGAGGATGGAAACTAATGCATAAAACTAGGTATGAAAATAGTATGATCAATGTGTTACTTGCCTTGCTGACGTTCTCCAAATCCTAGAGACTCGTAGTAGCACGCTTCGCACTCCGGGAATTCTATCGCAACAAACAATAGAATACATAAGCAATCAATAAAATATGCACGGGTAAAACTCAAATAAGAAGATCGAATCTGAAAACTCAACTGAAGAGATTCAATTTGCAAAAAGAATCAAATCAAACGGAGCAACGAAACTCAAACTGCGAAAGAAACAAGATCCATTTACTAATATGGACTAAAGTCAAATTTTACAGTACCAAAATCTTGTTCAAGTTGGTTAAACAGAAAGAGGGCTTCGAGACGAAGATCTAGGCGCTTGTTTCACCCGATTTGGATAGCCGAGCAAAAAGATAAACTAAAACGAAGATCAGGGCAGAAATCACGATAAAAAATAATCGTGAAAAAACCCTGGAAAATAAAACGAGACGAACAGGCAAACGCACAAACGTTCACTGTCTGCGGTTAACTGACGAACAGTGTTCGTTAAAACGAACGTACGGACAATCGTCCGCTATTTAACTAAACTGAAAAAACCCGAACAAAACTGATCTAAAAAAATCTAGATTTAGGGTTTCGAAAAAAACCAGCGGTTTTTCTCGAGAAAAACCGGACGGCGGCGGTGGCGGCTACCTCGGCGGCAGGGTCGGCGGTGGCGGGGCAGCGGGCGGCGACGGCGGATGGGGGCGGCTGCGGCGCGAGGCGGCGGTGGCGGATCGGGGCGGGGCGTGACGCTAGGGTTAGGGCGCGGGGCGGCAGCTTGGGCCCCGGGGTCGCGGGCTGGCGGCTTATAAAGCCCCGGTCGAAGGACTCCGGCTCGGGCACATCCCGGTTAAGTTGGTGCATTTTTTAAAAAAATATCCTGACGCAGAAAAACAAATTAAAGAAATACTAAACAGAGTCCAAAAATCCTGAAATAAATTTTCACGGTCCTCTAATAATGTTCCGGACAAAATGAACATTTATTTGGGCCTCTAATGCAATTTTGAAAAATGCATAACTTTTTCTAATTCAAATAAAATAGCAACAAAATTAAAAAAGAAATATTTATTGGACTTTAATAGTTTTCCTCCAATATTCCCTTTATTTTGGAGAAGTCATATTATCTCCTCTCGTATATTTTAATATGAAATATTTTTTCGGAGAGAAAAATAATCCTTGTTTTGATATTTGATAAAATTAAAATGTGTAAAACATTAAATCCCCAACTCTCTCTGTGGGTCCTTGAGTTGCTTAGAATTTCGAGGATCGCAAAGCAAAAAATACAGTAAAATATGATATGCATGAATGATCTATGTATAACATTCCAAATTTAAAATTTGGGATGTTACAATATGCAATCAAAATATGTGACATGATATGGCCATGATCATCTTGCGCCTTTGATCTCGATCTCCAAAGTACCGTCATGATCTCTATCATCACCGGCATGACACCATGATCTCCATCATCATGATCTCTATCAATGTGTCGTCACATGGTCGTCCCGCTAACTATTCCTTTTGCAACTATTGCTATCGCATAGCGATAAAGTAAAGCAATTACATGGCACTTGCATCTTATGCAATAAAGAGACAACCATAAGGCTTCTTCCAGTTGCCGATAATTTTAACAAAACATGATCATCTCATACAACAATTTATATCTCATCACGTCTTGACCATATCACATCACAACATGCCCTGCAAAAATAAGTTAGACGTCATCTACTTTGTTGTTGCAAGTTTTACGTGGCCGCTACAGGCTGAGCAAGAACCGTTATTACCTACACATCAAAAACCACAACGATATTTCGTCAAGTTAGTGTTGTTTTAACCTTCAACAAGGATCGGGCATAGCCACACTCGGTTCAACTAAAGTTGGAGAAACTGACACCCGCCAGCCACCTGTGTGCAAAGCACGTCGGTAGAACCAGTCTCGCGTAAGAGTACACGTAATGTCAGTCCAGGCTACTTCATCCAACAATACCGCCGAACCAAATTATGACATGCTGGTAAGCAGTATGACTTGTATCGCCCACAACTCACTTGTGGTCTACTCGTGCATATAACATCTACGCATAAACCTGGCTCGGATGCCACTGTTGGGAATAGAGTAATTGCAAAAAAATCCTACACACACACAAGATCATGGTGATGCATAGCAACGAGAGGGGAGGGAGTCGTCCATGTACCCTCGTAGACTGTAAGCGGAAGCATTATGACAACGCGGTTGATGTAGTCGTACGTCTTCACGATCGACCAATCCTAGTGCCGAACGTACGGCACCTCCGCGATCTACACACGTTCAGCTCGGTGATGTCCCACAAACTCACGATCCAGTAGAGCTTCGAGAGAGAGTTCCATCAGCACGACGGCATGATGACGGTGATGATGTTGCTACCGGAACAGGGCTTTGCCTAAGCACCGCTACGATATTACTGAGGTGGATTATGGTGGAGGGGGGCACCGCACACGGCTAAAAGATCAATGATAACTTGTGTGTCTATGGGGTGCCCCCTGGCCATGTATATAAAGGAGTGGAGGAGGGGGAGAGGCTAGCCCTCCTAGGCGCGCCCCAAGGGGAGTCCTACTCCCACCAGGAGTAGGATTCCCCCCTTCCATGTAGTAGGAGTAGGAGAGAAGGAAAGAGGGGGCGCCCCCCCTAGTCCAATTCGGACAACGCCTTGGGGGCCATGCAGCCTCCCCTCTCTCTTTCCCCTAAAGCCCAATAAGGCCCATATACTCCTCGGCGAATTCCCGTAACTCTCCGGTACTCCGAAAAATACCCGAATCATTCGGAACCTTTCTGATGTCCAAATATAGTCATCCAATATATCGATCTTTACGTATCGACCATTTCGAGACTCCTCGTCATGTCCCTGATCTCATCTGGGACTCCGAACTACCTTCGGTACATCAAAACACATAAACTCATATTACCGATCGTCACCGAATGTTAAGCGTGCGGACCCTACGGGTTCGAGAACTATGTAGACATGACCGAGACTCATTTCCGATCAATAACCAATAGCGGAACCAGGATGCTCATATTGGCTCCTACATATTCTACGATGATCTTTATCGGTCAAACCACATAACAACATACGATGTTCCCTTTGTCATCGGTATGTTACTTACCCGAGATTCGATCGTTGGTATCTCAATACCTAGTTCAATATCGTTACCGGCAAGTATCTTTACTCGTTCTGTAATGCATCATCCCAGAACTAACTCATTAGTCACATTGCTTGCAAGGCTTATATTGATGTGCATTACCGAGAGGGCCCAGAGATACCTATCCGACAATCGGAGTGACAAATCCTAATCTCGATCTATGGCAACTCAACAAGTACCATCGGAGACACCTGTAGAGCACCTTTATAATCACCTAGTTATGTTGTGACATTTGGTAGCACACAAAGTGTTCCTCCGGTATTCAGGAGTTGTATAATCTCATAGTCAGAGGAACATGTATAAGTCATGATGAAAGAAGTAGCAACAAACTAAATGATCATCGTGCTAAGCTAACGGAATGGGTCAAGTCAATCACATCATTCTCTAATGATGTGATCCCATTAATCAAATGACAACTCATGTCTATGGCTAGGAAACTTAACCATCTTTGATTCAATGAGCTAGTCAAGTAGAGGCATACTAGTGACACTCTTTTTGTCTATGTATTCACACATGTACCAAGTTTCCGGTTAATACAATTCTAGCATGAATAATATACATTTATCATGATATAAGGAAATAAATAATTACTTTATTATTGCCTCTAGGGAATATTTCCTTCAATTACATGCTACTTTATTGTCCTGTTCACTGATTAGACTCTGAGTCAGCTCCAAACTAATGGTAAAACTTGAGTTTTTAAATGGTTGTGGGGTACTTATCGAGGCCTTAATCAATAGTATCTATCTACTATCTAGTTAATCTCCGGTGTCTACTATGAGTTTGATGTTGGGTGGGAAACAAACAGTAAAGAAGCCATTATCTGTATTTTTAACTGAAGCCATTATCTTCCTGCTATCATTGGTTTTGGGTCTATCCACAGGTTGCTACCATCACTCTAGATTTCTGCATGCACTCCTTACATAATCTCACTATGTTTTATCCCTATGCATGTCAGTTATTATACATAATGGAATTGAACATGTAGAGCAAAAGAGACGAGCCTTACATGGCAATAAAATTTCATGCAGACGTCACTCCATGGTAGGTGTAAAGGCAGCCCCCCTGCACCCATTTCGGATTGTAATTGAGAGGAAGATATCTATTCTAAGGGGGATTCAGAAGAAGAAGACCACTCCTATTTACCCCCTGAGATCTTCTCTCTAGCTTGGCATGCTGATGTTGGTTATATCATGCATATGGTCCCTTGCATTGCTTACTTTATACATCAAATATGTCATTTTCTTAGTTTAGACATGCTTTGTGTGAATGCTATCTATTTAGTTTACTCATCGTTTATGTGAATTATACAGCGCCGTCTTGTTTAGCCAGGCATAATATATGTGAATTTTTCAATGCCATCCTGCTTAGCCAGTCATCTTATATGTGAATTATATCAGGCCATCCTTTTTTTCGTTACGTATTACATTTTTCAACAATGTTAGTACATTCAACTAGCTTTCGTGTGCATCAGCCATTTGACACGGTGATGGAAAAATGTCGAGTGAAAACAAGGTCTCGATAGCAGACTATGGTATCTAACAAAATGCATATCTCGCTGGTTACGGATAGCTCCTAAGAGGACGATTCAGAGATAGATGACCAGTCCTATCCCCCCGAGGTGCATGCTCTAACTTGGCAGGGTTATGTTGCTCATATCATGCGTATGGTGTCTTGCATTGCTATGTCATTTGATTAGTTTAGACATGCTTTGTGTGAATGCCACCTGTTTAGTGTACAATTACCATATATGTGAATTATGCATTTCCATCTTGTTGCAAGACATTATATATGTGAATTATGCAATGCTATCTTGTTGCAATGGCATTATATATGTGAATTATGCAATGCCATGCCGTTTAGCCAATCATCATGTATGTGAATTATATCGTGCTATCATTTTTCATATTACATGTTCCATTTGTCGACAACGTTTGTATATTCAACTACTCTTCCTGTGCATCAGCCATTTGAAGCGGTGATGGAAGTATCTGGATTTAAAACAAGGTATTCAGAGCACACAATGCTACCTGTTGAAGTAGACATCTTGCTGGTTACAGAGAGCTCCTCAGAGGAGAATTCTACGACTGATGACCAATCCTATTTCCCCCCTGAGGTCTATGCTCAAACTTCGCAGGGTTATATTACCCATCTCATGCATGTTGTCCTGCATTGCTTAGTTTTTACATCATATATGGATTGCCATTTGCTTACTTGCTTACTATATAAATCATATATTTGAATTATATCATGCCATCATGTTTACATACACAACATCTATCTGAATTATGGCATAGCAACCCATTTAATAAAGACATCATATAGTTATATCATCTCATCTTGTTTAGTGTTTACAGTCATCATATTTTGAATTATGTCATTCTATCCGTGAATTATATCATGCTATCATGTTTCCATTGGCGGCATGTATGTGAATTATGGCATGCCAACCTATTTAATAAACACATTATATAGTTATATCATGTCATCCTGTTAACATAGTCACCATATTTTGAACTATGTCTTTCCATCTTTTTTAGTTACCCGTCATAATGTGAAATTGTGTCATGCTATCCTGTTTAGTTAGCCATCATACATGTGAAATTGTGTCATGCTATCATGTTTGGTTAGAAAACATAAATGTGAATTATTTCATGCCCTCTTTTATTCCCCACTATCCATTGCACCTGTCTATCATACAATGTCTGTACATTCAATTACTTCTCTGGTTTATCAGCCATTTGAACTGGAGAGGGTGATGGCAGTATCTAAGTGAGTAACAACACGATCTTCAGAAAAGATAGTGCTACCAGTTGATGCAGATAGAACCACAGTTGTACTTGCCCAAGAACCAACCCCACCACACATAACCCAGACTCTCGCAGATTGTACCCCTACCCAGTTGGACAGAGAACCAGCTACACCCCTTCTAACCCCGACCCCGGCAGATAGTAACCCAGTTCAAGTTGACACAACACCGTCTCCACCACAGAGCACCCAAACACGAGCAGTTAGTATGGGAACTGCAGTTCCCAAAGCACGAGGACCACCACTCCGAATCCCAACTCAACGCTTAAAGGAGAAGAAGAATTGTTCTCAAGTCAGGTTCTGTAGCTATGGTTCATACTCCATTGCTCTTGCATCACTGTATTTACTCATACCAACTATTTTCAAATTTGAAGGATGGAATTGAAACTCCAATGGCGCAACAGGTACGTTTTAAACCCGTTTCTTTAACTTGCTCTATGTTGATTTTAGTTTCAATTGGATAAACAGTTATGTTCTCATGTCATGCACATTACAAGTGTTGTTATTTCTCTATAGTTTCCCACACTTATATTCTGTCTATTCTGCTTTGTCTTGAACATATATTATTTGAACTGTGTATCTATCTTGATTTGGCAACAAAAACTAGAATGATATAGACCATAAAGTGACCATGGTACATAGATATATGTTTGTTTCATGCTATTATCATGTCCACTTTACTACTAAACTGATTTACCAAAATGATTTTCATATACAACATGGTAAACTTGTGATGTGTGAAGAACGGTACCTCGTTATGAAATGGTAAAGGAAGTAATGAAGATAAGGTTCAAGATAGTGAGACATCCCTGTTGGTCTCCAAGAAAGCTGATAAAAACTATCTTGACAATAGTGAGAGAACCCAAAAGTCCTGTCTTGATGTAGTGTTCGAGTTACTAGCCACTACTGCTGGCACAAGATCTTCAAACTCGCTGCATGAATTAGTTCTTCTTCTTGAGTCTCAGCTTCAAGTTGAAAGACATCAGTCGGATGTGTTGCGGCAGGAAGCTGAAGGACTGAGGAAGTTCCTGCAGAATTCAGATGCATACTTTCTGGTGCAACAGCAAGCGCTGGAGGATTTAAGCGCCAAACAAGAGAAAGTTAATAAGCTTGGTAAGCATCTTGCCAGCATTATGGGTGCCCAGGATATTGTTTATTGAGCTCTTATAAAGTGGTTTCTGTTCTGGACTTGTCTTGCTGCGGCGTTTGTTTGCATCGGTCGCCAACTTTGACAACCAGTGTATATGATATGCTGCTTTGTTCCCTATATTTGCACTAGTGCGAACTTTGATGCCTAGTGGATGTAATATGTGTAATAGCCATGATAGCCTAGCGTAAGTTGCTTGCTTATTTATTTCCTTGTTGTCTTGTTTATTTGTTTGCCTGTAGTTAGTGCAGTTCTTTTTCCACGGTTTGCTAGTGGCCACAATAACCTATTTTTTAAAAACTAGGCCACAATAACCATGGGCTACATATTTACTGTAGTTACAATGGGCCTCCTATTGGCCATAGTAACAATGGGCCTTCTACGGGTCGTAGCATCAATGGGCCTTCTACGGGCTATATGATCGATCGGCCAAACATGGGCCAATAACAAACCGCATTATGGGCGTTAAACGGGCTAGATTTGGAATCGTCCGTTCATGGGATGACCATAACGGGCCATCGTTAATCAGCCATATTTGATGATGCTATGAAAACGGCCCAACAGATTAACGGGCCACAAATGGGCCAATTGTAACCATGGGCTGAATTTGGCCCACAAGCAGAAAAGGCCAGTAACGGGACGTAAGTAAGCGAATGCTAGAAATAAGCCCAAGAATAAATGGGCCGTGAGAAGGACAAAAGAAAACACGGGTTGGAAACGGCCCAATGGAATAATAGGCCATTAATGGGTATAAAGGGGTACACTGTTCATTGCAGGCCAGATTCACCACGGGCCATTAATGGGCCAAAAGTTACAAATGACCTCTTATGGGCCGAAAGACATCATGGGCCATACCTGGGCCGAAAGTTACAATGGGCTGAAATCATATTGGACGGCCGAGATGAAGCTACTGGGCTTATTTCTGATAGGCCGTAACGGGTCGTGAGGTGGCGGGTCGTAAATGGGCTATATATGAACGAGCCGTTAACGGGCTTTCCGTGGGCCAGCCCGTTACCTTTTGACCAAGTCAAACGGGCGTCCTTTTCACTGGAATGGGCCTGTGTTGGGCCGTGTCACGTGTCGACCTATCATAGGTGCCTCCTGTCCAATGAATGGATGACATTTGTCCCAACGGTGAGCCAACATGTGTTTCCTCTGGCCAATGACAATTTTACACGTGGAAAATCCTCATTGGTCCGGGCTGTTAACGAGTTATCTGATCCAAAACCATACCTGATACCTTAACGGCGACCCGTTACTATCAGATGTGGGGTTCCGGCAAACCCTTAAGGTTCAAACACTGGGGTGCGCGCGAAGTCTTTCCTTCCTACCGATCTACGCCCTAGCTCGCTAAGATCTCGCGGACGAACTCGACGAACTCACAACACAGAAAGACACGAGGTTTATACTGGTTCGGGCCACCATTGTGGTATAATACCCTACTCCAGTGTGGTGGCGGTGGATTGCCTCTAGGGCTGATGATGAACAGTACAAGGGAAGAACAACCTTCTGAGGTTGAGGTGTTCTTGTGAGTAGGCTCTCGATCGGTTTGGATCAAGCTAAGATGAGACGAGATCAGATCAGATGCCTCTACTATGGTGGCTAGCTCTACTTATATAGGCCCTGGTCCTCTTCCCAAATATCGAGCGGGACGGGAGCCAACAACGGCGGGCCAATTTGAAGGGGGGCAACTAGTACAAGCTATCCTGACAAAAGTGGTCTTCGCCTGCGAAAAGCTCTGGTGGTGACGCCGTCTTGGGCTCCACGATGACCTCCATCTTGTCGTCCTCCTGGTCTTGTTCTCGTTGCACCAATATAGCAACCTTTGCTTGATGCCTCGGTACTCTTCGCCTGCGCTGGCCTCCTTAGCACCAAAGAGGAAACAAGGAAGCTGCGCACGCTGGCGCCCGCCTGGTGTCGTGCATCATGGCTCACGTCACGAGGGCCTCGTGAGGTTTGCCCCGCCTTGATATCTCTGCTCCTCGTGAGCCTGCCTGGCTAGGCTACTCTAGAGGAGGTCTTGCTTCATCTGCCTCGCGAGGCTTGGACCCTTGCGAGGGTCTTGGATGCTTTGTTGGTGAAGATGGGTCGTACGGCCTGCTGGCTTAGCCACGTCCTGGGCCGCAGGCAGGCAAGTCTGGGGACCCCCCGTTCCCAGAACGCCGACAATAGCCCCCGGGCCCAAGGTGCGCTCGGGTTTGGCTTCGCAGCGAAGCCAAGGGCCAAGTACGAAGCACCCGCGGGCCCCCTAAAGCCTGCGGCCTTGGTTGACGCATGGCGGTTGATTGGATGTGGACGTCTCCTCTTCCTTCGCCACGTCCGGCTCTTCCAATCTCCCTGCTGCCTCGACGCCCTGCTCCGCCTTCTCAATCCGACCTATTCTCCGCCCGCTTCACCGCCATGGCACCGAAACAAGCCGAAAAGGGGAAGAAACCTCTGTCCTCGCCAACTGCGCCTCCACCCTTCGAGCCGGCACTCGGCCGGCCTCGGGTGCTCAACGACGAGGCCATGGACAAGGTGCGCCCCATGCTTGCCTCCAGTTTCAACAAGTGGGGAGAGACGCCGGCTTGGCCCGCGTCTCGCACCAGCATGGCTCGGGCAGTTACCGAGGTTCCGATCTTCATTGGTGCCCTTTGGGCTGGCCTGATTCCTCCCTTCTCCGCCTTCTTCAAAGCGGTGCTCGAGCACTATCAGATCCACATGCTCCATCTCGATCCTCAGGCTGTGACCCTTCTCGCCGTCTTCGCCTTCGCATGCGAGGCCATGGTGGGCATCGCCCCCTCCGTGGCACTCCTCCGCCACTTCTTCTTGTTGCATCTCACCGGTCCCCGGCAGAGCTCAGGGTGCGTGGGTTTCCAGGTCGTGGCTGCGACGGCAGGCGCGGGGATTGACTTCGAGCTCCCTTCATCCATGAGCGAGTTACGTACGTGATGGGTGTTTGTTGACGCAGGCATGCTCAACCCTCTGCTCCAAGCTCCGGCGGGGCCTGCTATTCCAAACTCCGGCTGGGGTCATCAGAAGCTCACGAGCCCCTGCCTTTCCCCCGTCTAGGCCAGGCTGAGGTGGTTGAAGGACCTTGGCATGACTGCGCCCATGGTGGTGAGGGAGTTCATCAGGCGTCGAGTTGCTCCACTCCAGTGCCATTCTCGCCCGATGTGAGACTTGCTCAGCAGACAGGACAACATGAGGTTTCAGGAGGAGGGGCTTCCTCTCGCTGCGCGATAGACAAAGCTCACTGTCCTATCAGGTGTCCCTCTGCCAGACACGATGCCCAGGAACAGTTGCATGTTGTACCGCTGCGAGAACAAAGTCACATTTTCTGCGAACATGCCTTCCTTTGATGAGTGGGGGCTGCGCCCAGTCAGCTTGGTGGGGCCCCGCGAGAACCCCGTCATCATGGTCGCCTTCTTCGCCGCCGGCCCCGGGCTCGCCCTAGGTGACGGTGCGGGGGAGCAAGCTGCAACAGGGGCCTGCGGCTCGGGTGCTGAGGAGCACATGTCGGGTGGTGATCCAGGGGCGTCGTCCTCGGGGGCCTGCGACCCCCCTCCTGAGGCATCGGTTGCCGAGGTGATGCGGCATGCGGCTCCCGAGGCTCAGGCTCTAGGAGCCTCGGGGGGTCGCAGTGGGAAGGAGCTGGGTTGTTCGCCTCAGCCGGGCTCCCCTGAGGCCATCCCTCTTGGGTCTTCTTCGGCTCTGCCGCGCATCGGCCGTCACGTCCAGCGCTTCGGTCGCCTTTGTGTGGACTTCAAGGAGCTCCGCAAGAGGAAGGGATCCCTTGGTAGCAGCAACATCTTCGGGCCATTGAAGCGACGGAAGTACATTGCTATTGACGTGTAAGTATCTTGTCGCCGTGGCTTTTTGCGTGTGGTCTTCTTATCCTGACGCCTGTCCTCCAGGGCTCCTTCTGCTGAAGCTTTTGCGTCTTCCCAAAGGCGGCCTCCTCCCTCATCAACTCCCCCGTCGGCATTGAGCGTTCCTGGCCTGCTTGCCGCCCCTGAAGTAGGGTCGGTCGGAGGGGCGTCCCCGCCCTCGGGACGTGCTGAGTCCGTGATTTGGCTGCCCTTCGCCCATGGTCTGACGTGGAGCTTGATGGGCGTGCCCAAGACTCCTCCTCTGCTCATGAGCAGTTGCTGGCTGACCTCGGTCTTCGGTTCCTCTTCAAGCAGCGAGCCTCGATCAGCTTGGGCTCCTCGCGAGGATGGGCTGGCGTCAGGCACGGCGCCAGCCCCCAACCGGGAGGTGGCGTGCCACTTGATGCTCCACCCACAACCCACGAGGTGGAGGACGAGGTGGGTCGAGCGTTCGAGCTCGAACGCGGGCACAGTGTAGTCCGTCACTAGCTCTTCCGGGAGGCGATGGGCGCGATGATCCGCCTCGGTGAAGAGCTTGCTGGCGTCGACTCGCGTCTTGAGGCTGAAGGTCTTCGGTTGGTGGAGGAGCGGTGCAAGATACGTGTGGCCATCAACCTTGGTCGCTATCAGCGCAACCTCGAGAACGCGAAGGCCGAGGCATCCCTCAAGATTGCCAATGAGGACCGCTCGCGAGCTTTGGAAGAAGCTCACGAGGCCGATCGCTGCCGCGAGGCTGCGAAGGAGCGCGCGTGGGGGCTTCAGGCCTGGAGCGCGTCCCTTGAGCAGCATGTGGAGGCGCGCGAGGCCGCTCTTGCATCGCTGAGGGGGACGCCTGCGGAGGAAGAGGAGGTCCAGCAGCGTGAGGAGATGTTGGCCCTGGAATCCGTGAAGCGCAGCCTCGAGCTCGAGTGACTGGAGGCGAGGGAGCGTCAAGTCACTCAAGCAGAAGATGCCATCGGGGCCCGCGAGGCCGGAGTCGAGGAGAAGATCAATCGCCGGGTGGCCGAGGTTCACGCAGATCTGGAGGGCAGGTATGACTTGAAGCTGAAGCTCGCCGGTCTGGAGGGTGCGGGCAGGGCCGCCGCCCTCAGGCCCAGGTTGGACGAGGCCGAGAGGCGTGCGGAGGCCATAGCCGCCGCCCTGGTTACGGCGCAGGCGGACTTGGCCTCCGCCCGCGCCGAGCTGCTTTCCCTCCGGAAACGAGTTGACGATGCCAAGGCCATTGCATGACAAAACAGGGAGGAAGTGCTCCAACACCGAACGCTAGAGCACGAGCATGCTCCTATGCTTCATGACCTTCAGAACAGGGCCAACACCGCCCTGGGTTACATCTGCGATGAGAACGCCCCGGCCCCTCACTCGAATGACTACGCCAGCCACCTGACCTTCTTCATCGAGGTGGTGACGCGCCTGGAGGCTCAATCTGCCAGAGCTCGATAGCTTGTGGAGGAGAGGGGTCGTGGCCTGCTTCAGTGTGCCTTCTCCCGTGTCTTCAGCCACCTTCTAAATGCCGACCCCAACTTCGACTTCGACGCCGCCATTGCCCCCATACCCACGGCCGTCCGAGGCGACCTGGCGCGTTGGGTAGAGGACCATGTCGACGCGTTGGTCAGGGCTTTCACCTGGGAGGATGACGCGGTGGTGGTCGTCGCAAATGAAGGTGACGTGGTCAATGACGGTGACGTGGGCGTCGCCGACAGTGGCGGCGATACCGACGAAGATGACGACGACGCGGGTGATGCGTCTGCGGGTGATGTAGCGAGTGATATCTCTGGCTGATCCCATGTTTGCCTGTTTGTTTCATCCTGCATGCAAAACTCAGGCATGGCCCTTGGAAGACTTTGTAAGAGCATTTTGAGAGGGGGAGCCCCTCGTGTAAGCAAATTGTAGTTTTTACTTTCCTATGCGATGTGGGTATGTGTCCTCGTGAGCTCATGAAGCTGGGGGTGAGCTCCCCGGCGTGGTTTACCTTAGTCAGCGCCAGCTTAGGGCTGGGTCGTGAGGCGACGAGTTCCTGAGAATCCTGCGGAGCTTGTCGCCCCGTTTGAGGGGGCCCCGTAAGAGGTGAGCACCAGGCGCATTGCTAGCGCGTGCTTGACCAGCGTGCACTTTGCGCGGTCCAGCTCGCGAGGAGCTTTGCAAGGGAAAGGCGATGGACGTGAGTCCCAAACCAAACGAGATCCGGAAGGCAAGAAACGGCTCGAACGAGAAAAGGCACCCCACACGCGCATCGATAAAAATTCAGCTTCAACTTAAGTCTAGATACAGAAAGCAAAGCCACAGAAAGAGAGATCCAAAGCAAAAGGCCGCATCCGGCACCTAGTCTAGTCTTCGGGTCTTTAAGTCTTCTCACCAGCGTGGTGCTAAGTGCTGCCACTAGGCGTGGGAGGGAGCCCCAGGGCCTGAGGCCGGCGCTCCTAACACTCCGGGGCGTTTACAGCCCCAACTCATTATTACGTGAAAGTGTCATGGGCGGCGAGCTTCATAGGCACCGGGCCTTCTTCGTAGGTACCGGCCTTGCTTCATATCGCCAGACGAGGGCCCCGCCTTACGCCACCCTAGACCTCCTTTGAGCCGACCGGTCACCAGGACGACACAAAAGAGCGAAAGGGGACGCCAGCGGTTCCCTCGGCGACCACGGGTCCCTTGCCGGGGGAAGGGTTGTTGAAGCCACCCGGGCAGAGGGCCTACCTCCGGGCATCCCCTAGTTTCACGTGCCTTGGGGAGGGGCCTTGCTCCTGGCTCCCTCCCGGCGGCACCCAGCGTGTCTCCCTTGATGGAATGGGTGCCGCCGTGCCAGGCTCATCGATCGACGCTGCAACCTGATTCATCTGCAACCCATGGTTAGCATAAGCCTGTTCCTGAGATATTAGCGGTACCCTGTAGTTGCCGTTGTTGGCGCGATCGTTGTGGTTCTCCATTGGTTCTTGGAAGGCTTCGACTCCTAGCGCCCCCTCTCCCCAATCTTCTACAATGAACAAGCCAGGGTCGTCGTCTGGTGCGTACCCTTGGTCCATCATGCGGGGCACGTAGGCTTCTAGGGCCGTCACCCCGAACACGTCGCCGTGGTGCCCCACGCTCCATGTTGCTCGGCCCATGGTGGCGCCCTGGGGTTGACAGCACGGCATCCGGCTGGGACCATGGGTGGCGATGCTTGCGCCCGTGCCCTCCGCGGGCGGCTTGGGGGAGTCAGAGCCCCCTACGCCACTGGCCGTGCTGATGTTGATGAATCCCTCGGGCGTAGTTGATGGCGCGCGGATGTGATGAGGTTTACCGCGCGGCCCTGAAGTGGCCTGGGGAGGAAGTCGATAGCAAAAGGGTGGTGCTCCTGATGCCGCTGCATCCAGAAGCTTGGCAACACGCTCCAGCAGTGTGTCCCGACCGCTTTCCATCAGCCTGCACCACAGGAGCTCCCTTGCCACGGTGAGCGCTGCCCGCATGTTTGCTTGTTCCTGCCGTGAGTGTGGCGCCATTGCTGCGGCATGGCTCGCCGCTCTCGCGGCGGCCCTTACCTGCCGTGGGGTGAGGGTGGGTGATGCCTGGCCGTGATGCCCTCGCCCGACGGAGTTTGGCGGCGCCCGTTCCGGCTAGAGTGTGGGGTCGAGACCTTCATGGGCAGGTGGCGCTGCCCGGGCTAGCCGGGCTGCCCAGCGGTCGGAGCCGGCCCTTGAGTCGCCGGACATCGTGGCTGAGGAGCGTCGACGAGCTGGCTGGTGGAGGAGGAGCTCCGGCGCACCCCTCATGGCGCGCCAAATGTCGGATGTGGGGTTCCGGCAAACCCTTATGGTTTGAACACTGGGGTGCGCGTGAAGTCTTTCCTTCCTACCGATCTATGCCCTAGCTCGCTAAGATCTCACGGACGAACTCGACGAAATCGCAACACAGAAAGACATGAGGTTTATACTGCTTCGGGCCACCGTTGTGGTGTAATACCCTTCTCCAGTGTGGTGGTGGTGGATTGCCTCTAGGGCTGATGATGAACAGTACAAGGGAAGAACAACCTCCTGAGGTTGAGGCATTCTTGTGAGTAGGCTCTCGATCGGGGTGGATCAAGCTAAGATGAGATGAGATCAGATCAGATGCCTCTACTATGGTGGCTAGCTCTACTTATATAGGCCCTGTTCCTCTTCCCAAATATCAAGCGAGAAGGGAGCCAACAACGGCGGGCCAATTTGAAGGGGGACACCTAGTACAAGCTATCCTGACAAAAGTGGTCTTCGCCTATGAAAAGCTCTGATGGTGACGCCATCTTGGGCTCCACGATGACCTCCGTCTTGCCGTCCTCCTAGTCTTGGTCTCATTGCACCAATATAGCAACCTTTGCCTGATGCCTCGGTACTCTTCACCTGCGCTGGCCTCCTTAGCACCAAAGAGGAAACAAGGACGATGCGCGCGCTGGCGCCTGCCTGGTGTCGTGCGTCATGGCTCACGTCACGAGGGCCTCGTGAGGTTTGCCCCGCCTTGATATCTCTACTCCTCATGAGCCTGCCTGGCTAGGATACTCCATAGGAGGTCTTGGTTCGTCCGCCTCACGAGGCTTGGACCCTCACGAGGGTCTTGGATGCTTTGTTGGTGAAGATGGGCATACGGCCTACTGGCTTAGCCACACCGTGGGCCGCAGGCAGGCAAGTCTGGGGACCCCTGCTCCCAGAACGCCGACAGTTATGGTGGATGCCATGTGCCGGTCACCCTTGACGAAAGCAGTTCTATGACGTGTGATTTATCATCATGGAAGTGGACACTTCCATGATGATAATGTTGGTAATGTCATGGAACACTTCTACGACAGCACAGGTATGACTATCTTGATTCTGTCATAAAATCGTCATGGGTGTACATGCATGATAGAAAACGTGACCTACTGTGACAAACACATATCATCACGGAAGTGTATTTTTTTGTAGTGCCTCCCCTCCTCCCCACTCCTCCCCGGTGGCCACCCTTCCTCTGAACGGGTGCGACAGGCGCCGCCGCATCCGCAGGTGGCCTCGGCTTGGACGGAGCTGGCCAGAGCCAGCCGCCCCCCTCACCGCAACCCTCCCCTGCCTCCGCTCTGCCTCACGCAAGGAACAGAAGCGGGAGGAAGAAGGCGAGCGCCCTGTCCTCCTCCCCTTCCAGTGGGCGCCCTCTGTAAGTGGCACAACCCCCGGGCGTACTCGTTTTAAGTGGAGACGTACTCGGGCGGAAATACATTTTCATTACTAGAAAGCACATTCTGTTTCTGCTTCTGCTAAAAATACGTTTTCTGTTTACAGAAATGTATTCCTCCAAAAGGCGCTTTTTGTTTCCGGCGCGAGGGACATGTTTGTGAAGAAATGTTTTACAAATGAGTACCTAAACTTTGTGTGGCTATAACTTTTCATCCGTAACTCCGATTGAGGTGAAACCAACGCCCACTTCTCCGTCTCGTCGAGATCTTTCTGTTGGCAACATTTTCACTGGGTGGTCCCACAGTGAAAATTACCATTTTGCCCTTCATTATAATCAGCCCCCTTCGAGAGAGAACCGTCCGGCGTTTCGTTCTGCGGCTTCACCGCACTTCTTCCCGGAGTCTCCGTCACCCCCAGGCAAGCCACAACAGCCACTTGCATGATAGCCATGTAGTATCCATGATTTCTACTTGAATATTTAATGAAATTTTGCCTATTATCTGCTTGCTTACTTGCTTCTACTGTCGTTGTTTCGGTTATGCTCGTGGATTCATGTTCACCTTCATGCTATGTTTTGATGCATCTTGTTATCTTGTACTACTTGCTAGTATTATTTTCTCATGTTATGTTTGGTAGTAGTAGTACATGCTGATAGTAGTGATGTTCAGTCTGATGCATGTTTACTGTCTGTGATCCAGTACCGTTGCTATGCATGTTCCTTTTGCATCTAGTTGGTTACATGTTTACTTGGTAGTATTCTTGTTATGTTCTTGCATGGTATTTATTTATGATGCTAGTAGTCATGCTATGCTCATGTGTAGTGTTATGCTTATGCTCGTCAGTATGCCATGCCCATTTGGTTAAATGCTTCATTGTTGTTATGTTTGATGATTGCGTTGCACCTCCATGCTTATGTTGAGATCATGCTCAACATTATAGTTGCATCGTATTTTATTATGGCTCAACTCATTGCATTCAAGTTTAACCGGATAATAATGAACTTGAACAAATGTTGGCTGAGTCATGGTGCCACAAAATCGAGCAGACCAGTGCAACCACATTTTCCTTTTATGGGAAGGGCCTAATGCGGTCTATTGTCATGCCTCTCGCTGGTGCCTCCAACAAGGGAAGGTTATGGGTGCGCGCTACCCTGATCAGGTAGGCAGACATAAACCATGTGTGCCCGTTGTTGTAAGGATCCTTGTCCCCATTTGGGACCATTTATGTTTTGCCATGACGGTGGTCATTAGATGTCACGGGTTGACGTCGGGGCCACCCAGGAATTAGCCCAAAGGGGAGTTTGTCGGAGTGGCTGGGAGAGTGTGATGGCAATAGATCGGTTTTGTCGAAACGCCGTTGGTCCACCCGAATGGGAGTGCGAGGACATGGGTTTCGTGGTGTGGGTACAATGTACTAACCTCTGCATAGTGTGTGTTTAAATCTATAGATAGCCGCGCCCACAAATATGGGCCTAGTTCATAGTCGGTCACACTATGAGCCAACTATAATAATAACTTGATTAATAATAACCCTGGTTTGATGATGAGAAAGAGATTGGTTGTGACCGAGAGAGGATCACGGAGGTATCGAGGATACCGAAGTGGGTTGAGCTTTACGTGATCGCGAGATGATCACGGAGGTATCGTGGATACTGATGTTGGTAAGTTGACGCATGAGATGGTTACGAGGTAACCGCCGAGCAAGAGTAAGTTGGTGCATGATAATGTTAACCTGTTGTATTAAGTATCATCATGTTCATATGCTCATGCTATGCTTATTCTAGCTGTATCATGTTCACCTAGTGCATGCCATGTTATCCTGATAGTATCATGTTGACGATTGCTTTAACCTGCTAATGCCATGTTGTTGTTGTTGTTGTTGTTGTTGTTGTTTATCTTGACTGCTTTTGGTTAATTGTGACCTTGCAAGTACATTCAATGTACTTACCTGACGTGTCATGCCAGTTTGCAGGTGATACGTCTCCAACGTATCTATAATTTTTGATTGCTCCATGCTATTATATTATCTATTTTGGATGTTAATGGGCTTTATTTTACACTTTTATATCATTTTTGGGACCAACCTACTAATCGAAGGCCCAGCCCAAATTGCTGTTTTTTGCCTATTTTAGGTTTTCAAAGAAAAGGAATATCAAACGAAGTCCAAACGGAATGAAACCTTCGGGAACCTGATTTTCTCAACGAACGTGATCCAAGAGACTTGGAGTGGCCGTCAAGAAACAAGGGAGGAAGGCACAAGGCAGGGGGCGGGCCTACCTCCCTGGGCGTGCCCTCCACTCTCGTGGGCCCTCTGTTGCTCCACCGACGTACTTCTTCCTCCTATATAAGTCCACGTACCCCCAAACATCCAGGAGCACCACGGAAACCTAATTCCACCACCGCAACCTTCTGTACCCGAGAGATCCCATCTTGGGGCCTTTTCCGGAGCTCCGCCGGAGGGGGCATTGATCATGGAGGGCCTCTACATCAACTCCATGGCCTCTCTGGTGATGTGTGAGTAGTTTACTTCAGACCTACGGGTCCATAGTTATTATCTAGATGGCTTCTTCTCTCTCTTTGGATCTCAATACAAAGTTCTCCTCGATTCTCTTGGAGATCTATTCGATGTAATCTTCTTTTGTGGTGTGTTTGTCGAGATCCGATGAATTGTGGGTTTATGATCCAGATTATCTATGAACAATATTTGATTCTCCTCCGAATTCTTTTATGTATGATTGGTTTATCTTTGCAAGTCTCTTTGAATTATCAGTTTGGTGTGTCCTACTAGATTGATCTTTCTTGCAATGGGAGAAGTGCTTAGCTTTGGGTTAAATCTTGCGGTGCTTGATCCCAGTGACAGAAAGGGAACCTACATGTATTGTATTGTTGCCATCGAGGATAAAAAGATGGGGTTTATATCATATTGCATGAGTTTATCCCTCTACATCATGTCATCTTCCTTAAAGCATTACTCTGTTCTTATGAACTTAATACTCTAGATGCATGCTGGATAGCGGTCGATGTGTGGAGTAATAGTAGTAGATGCAGAATCGTTTCGGTCTATTTGTCTCGGACGTGATGCCTATATACATGATCATACCAAGATATTCTCATAATTATGCTCAATTCTATCAATTGCTCGACAGTAATTCATTTACCCACCGTAATACTTATGCTCTTGAGAGAAGCCACTAGTGAAACCTATGGCCCCCGGGTCTATCTTCCATCATATTAATCTTCCAATACTTATTTATTTATTTTTCCTTTTATTTTACTTTGCATCTTTATCGTAAAAATACCAAAAATATTATCTAATCATATCTATCAGATCTCACTCTCGTAAGTGACCATGAAGGGCTTGACTACCCCTTTATCGCGTTGGTTGCGAGGTTCTTATTTGTTTGTGTAGGTGCGTGGGACTTGACCGTGATCTCCTACTAGATTGATACCTTGGTTCTCAAAAACTAAGGGAAATACTTACGCTACTTTTCTGCATCACCCTTTCCTCTTCAAGGGAAAACCAACGCAATGCTCAAGAGGTAGCAAGAAGGATTTCTGGCGCCGTTGCCTGGAGATTCGCGCCAAGTCAAGTCAAGATTTGACTCCCAAAAACGAGTCATTTTAGGTGTCGTTGCCAAGTCAAGACATACCAAGTACCCATCACAAACCCTTATCCCTCGCATTACATTATTTTCCATTTTCCTCTAGTTTTCCTCTCCCCCACTTCACCCTTGCCGTTTTATTCACCCTCTCTCTCCGTTCCCCTTCTCTTTCCCTATTTGCCTATTTGCCTATTTCTTATTTCCTTGTGTGTTGGATTGCTTGCTTGTCACGATGGCTCAAGATAATACTAAATTTTGTGACTTTACCAATACCAACAACAATGATTTTCTTAGCACTCCGATTGCTCCTCTTACCGATGCTGAATCTTATGAAATTAATGTTGCTTTGTTGAATCTTGTCATGAAAGATCTATTCACCGGCCTTCCTAGTGAAGATGTCGCTACCCATCTGAATAGCTTTGTTGATTTGTGTGATATGCAAAAGAAGAAAGATGAGGACAATGATATTGTTAAATTGAAGCTATTTCCGTTTTCGCTTAGAGATAGTGCTAAAGCTTGGTTTTCATCTTTGCCTAAAAATAGTATTGATTCATGGAATAAGTGCAAAGATGCTTTTGTCTCTAAGTATTTCCCTCCCGCTAAAATCATCTCTATTAGAAATGATATTATGAATTTTAAGCAACTTGATCATGAACATGTTGCACAATCTTTGGAGAGGATGAAATTAATGATACGTAATTGCCCTACACATGGTTTGAATTTTTGGATGATTATACAGAATTTTTATGCCGGATTGAATTTTGCTTCTAGAAATCTTTTAGATTCGGCCGCAGGAGGCACTTTATGGAAATCACTTTAGGAAAAGCTACCAAACTCCTAGATAATATTATGGTTAATTATTCTCAATGGCACACTGAAAGATCTACTAGTAAAAAAGTGCATGCAATTGAAGAAATTAATGTTTTGAGTGGAAAGATGGTTGAACTTATGAAATTGTTTGCTAATAAGAGTGCTCCTACTGATCCTAATGACATGCCTTTTGTCTACTTTGATTTAGAATAATAATGAATCTATGGATGTGAATTTTGTTGGTAGGAATAATTTTGGTAATAACGCGTATAGAGGTAATTTTAATTCTAGGATGTTTCCTAGTAATTCCTCTAATAATTATGGTTATTCCTACAACAATTCTTATGGAAATTATTATAAGATGCCCTCTGATTTTGAATCTAATATTAATGAATTTATTACTTCGCTAAAGAGTTTCAATGCTTTGATTGAAGAAAAATTGCTTAAGATTGATGAGTTGGCTAGGAACATTGATAGAATTTCTCTTGATGTTGATTCTTTCAAACTTAGATATATTCCTCCTAAGCATGATATCAATGAGTCTCTCAAAGCTATGAGAATTTCCATTGATGAGTGCAAAGAAAGAACCGCTAGGATGCATGCTAAGAAAGATTGCTTTGTGAAAGCGTGTTCTTCTAGTTTTTATGATAATAAAGATGAAGATCTAAAAGTTATTGATGTGTCCCCTATTAAATCTTTGTCTTGCAATATGAATCTTGATAATGATGGGATGGAAGATGAGCCACCTTTACCTAGAAGGCATTCTAAAAATTTGGAGTTTGTAGATCTTGATGCTAAAATCGATAAAAGTGGGATTGAAGATATTAAAACTTTAAATAGTTATGAAACCACTATTTTGGATTTCAAGGAATTTAATTATGATAATTGATCTTTGATAGATTGTATTTCTTTGTTGCAATCCGTGCTAAATTCTCCTCATGCTTATAGTCAAAAAAAAGCTTTTACTAAACATATTGTTGATGCTTTGATGCAATCTTATGAAGAAAAAACTTGAGTTGGAAGTTTCTATCCCTAGAAAACTTTATGATGAATGGGAACCTACAATAAAAATTAAAATTAAAGATCACGAGTGTTATGATTTGTGTGATTTGGGTGCTAGTGTTTCCACGATTCCAAAAACTTTGTGTGATTTGCTAGGTTTTCGTGATTTTGATGATTGTTCTTTAAACTTGCACCTTGCGGATTCCACTATTAAGAAACCTATGGGAAGAATTAATGATGTTCTTATTGTTTAAAATAGTAATTATGTTCCTGTAGATTTCATTGTTCTTGATATAGATTGCAATCCTTCATGTCCTATTATTCTTGGTAGACCTTTCCTTAGAACGATTGGTGCAATACTTGATATGAAGGAAGGGAATATCAAATTCAAATTTCCATTAAAGAAAGGCATGGAAAAATTCCCTTGAAAGAAAATTAAATTACCATATGAATCTATTATGAGAGCCATTACGGATAGCCTACCAACGATGGCAATACCTAGATCTATCTTCGCTTTTTGCCTAGCTAGGGGCGTTAAACAATAGCGCTTGTTGGGAGGCAACCCAATTTTATTTTTATTCCTTGATTTTTGATCATGTTTAGTAATAAATATTTTATAAATCCTCTGTTTTTGTTGTGTTTTTTGTGTCTAATTAGTGTTTGTGCCAAGTAGAACCGTTGAGAAGACTTGGGAAAAGTCTTTTTGATCTTGCCGTAAAAAACAGAAACTTTAGCGCTCACGAGAACTGCTTCCATTTTTATTTGGAAGGTTCTATTTAGTTAATTATTTTTGCATATGATTAATAGATGAATTCTTCACGTCCATAAATTTATTTTAGAATTTTGGGGGTTCCAGAGTTTTAGTTAGCTACATATTACTACAGACAGTTTTGTTTTTGACAGATTCTGTTTTTCTTCATGTGTTGTTTGCTTATTTTGATGAATCTATGGCTGCTAAAAGAGTTTATAAACCATAGAGAAGTTGGAATACAGTAGGTTTAACACCAATATAAATAAATAATGAGTTAATTACAGTACCTTGAAGTGGTGTTTTGTTTTCTTTCGCTAATGGAGCTCACGAGATTTTCTATTTTGAGTTTTGTGTTGTGAAGTTTTCAAGTTTTGGGTAAAGATTTGATGGATTATGGAACAAGGAGTGGCAAGAGCCTAATATTGGGGATGCCCATGGCACCCCAAGGTAAAATTCAAGGAAACCAAAAAGTCTAAGCTTGTGGATGCCCCAGAAGGCATCCCCTCTTTCGTCTTCGTCTATCGGTAACTTTACTTGGAGCTATATTTTTCTTCACCACATGATATGTGTTTTGCTTGGAGCATCTTGTATGATTTGAGTCTTTGATTTTTAGTTTACCACAATCATCCTTGCTGTACACACCTTTTTAGTGAGACTCACATGATTAGAAATTTATTAGAATACTCTATGTGCTTCACTTATATCTTTTGAGCTATATAGTTTTTTGCTCTAGTGCTTCACTTATATATTTTAGAGCACGGTGGTGGATTTTTTTATAGAAACTATTGTTATCTCATGCTTCACTTATATTATTTTGAGAGTCCTTTAGAACAACATGGAAATTTTCTATAATATAAAAACTTTCATAGTAGTGCATTGAATACTATGAGAAGTGTGATACTTGATAATTGTTTTGAGATATGGAGATGGTGATATTAGATTCATGCTAGTTGAGTAGTTGTGAATTTGAGAAATACTTGTGTTGAAGTTTGTGATTCCCGTAGCATGCACATATGGTGAACCATTATGTGATGAAGTCGGAGCATGATTTATTTATTGATTGTCTTCCTTATGAGTGGCAGTCGGGGACGAGCGATGGTCTACTCCTACCAATCTATCCCCCTAGGAGCATGGGCGTAATACTTTGTTTTGATAACAAATAGATTTTTGCAATAAGTATGTGAGTTCTTTATGACTAATGTTGAGTGCATGGATTATATGCACTCTCACCCTTCCACCATTGCTAGCCTCTAGTATCGCACAACTTTCGCCGGTACCATAAACCCACCATATACCTTCCTCAAAATAGCCACGAAACCTACCTATTATGGCATTTCCATAGCCATTTTGAGATATATTGCCATGCAACTTTCCATCGTTCCATTATTATGACACGCTTCATCATTGTCATATTGCTTGCATGGTCATGTAGTTGACATCGTATTTGTGGCAAAGCCACCATTCATAATTATTCATACATGTCACTCATGCATCATTGCACATCCCGGTACACCGCCGGAGGCATTCACATAGAGTCATATTTTGTTCTAAGTATTGAGTTGTAATTCTCGAGTTCTAAGAAATTAAAAGTGTGATGATCATCATTATTAGAGCATTGTCCCAAGTGAGGAAAGGATGATGGAGACTATGATTCCCCCACAAGTCAGGATGAGACTCCGGACGAAAAATAAAAAAAAAGATAAAAGAGGCCAAAAAAGAAGGCCGAAATAAAGAAAATGAGAGAAAAAGAGAGAAGGGACAATGCTACTATCCTCTTTCCACACTTGTGCTTCAAAGTAGCACCATGATCTTCATGATAGAGAGTCTCCTGTGATATCACTTTCATATACTAGTGGGAATTTTTCATTATGGAACTTGGCTTGTATATTCCAATGATGGGCTTCCTCGAAATCCCCTAGGTCTTCATGAGCAAGAAAGTTGGATGCACATCCAATTAGTTTCATTTGTTGAGCTTTCATATACTTATAGCTCTTGTGCATCCGTTGCAAGGCAATCCCTACTCACTCACATTGATATCGATTAATGGGCATCTCCATAGCCCGTTGATATGCCTAGTTGATGTGAGACAATCTTCTCCTTTTTGTCTTCTCCACAACCACCATTCTATTCCACATATAGTGCTATATCCATTGCTCACACTCATGTATTGCCTGAAGATTGAAAAAGTTTGAGAACATCAAAAGTATGAAACAATTGCTTGGCTTGTCATCGGGGTTGTGCATGATTTAAATATTTTGTGCGGTGAAGATAGAGCATAGCCAGACTATATAATTTTGTAGGGATAACTTTCTTTGGCCATGTTATTTTGAGAAGACATAATTGTTTAGTTAGTATGGTTGAAGTATTATTATTTTTATGTGAATATTAAACTTTTATCTTGAATCTTTCGGATCTGAACATTCATGCCCTAATAAAGAAAAATTACATTGAGAAATATGTTAAAAAGCATTCCACATCAAAAATTCTTCTTTTATCATTTACGTACTCGAGGACGAGCAGGATTTAAGCTTGGGGATGCTTGATACATCTCCAACGTATCTATAATTTTTGATTGTTCCATGCTATTATATTATCTATTTTGGATGTTAATGGGCTTTATTTTACACTTTTATTTCATTTTTGGGACTAACCTACTAACCGGAGGCCCAACCCAAATGATTTTTTTTGCCTATTTTAGGGTTTCAAAGAAAAGGAATAACAAACGGAATGAAACCTTTGGGAATGTGATTTTCTCAACAAACGTGATCCAGGAGACTACTACCTCTTGAGCACTGCGTTGGTTTTCCCCGAAGAGGAAGGGATAATGCAGCAAAGTAGCGTAAGTATTTCCCTCAGTTTTTGACAACCAAGGTATCAATCCAGTAGGAGGCTACACGCGAGTCCCTCGTACCTACACAAAACAAATAAATCCTTGCAACCAACGCGAATAGGGGTTGTCAATCCCTACACGGCCACTTACGAGAGTGAGATCTGATAGATATGGTAAGATAATATTTTTGGTATTTTTGTGATAAAGATGCAAAGTAAAATAAAGGCAAAGTAAAAAGCAAAGGAAATAACTAAGTAGTAGGAGACTAATATGATAAAGATAGACCCGGGGGCCGTAGGTTTCACTAGTGGCATCTCTCGAGAGCATAAGTATTCTACGGTGGGTGAACAAATTACTGTTGAGCAATTGACAGAATTGAGCATAGTTATGAGAATATCTAGGTATGATCATGTATATAGGCATCACGTCCGAGACAACTAGACCGACTCCTGCTTGCATCTACTACTATTACTCCACTCATCGACTGCTATCCAGCATGCATCTAGAGTATTAAGTTAAAAATAGAGTAATGCCTTAAGCAAGATGACATGATGTAGAGGGATAGACTCATGCAATATGATGAAGACCCCATCTTGTTATCCTCGATGGCAACAATACAATACGTGCCTTGCTGCCCCTAGTGTCACTGGGAAAGGACACCGCAAGATTGAACCCAAAGCTGTGCACTTCTCCCATTGCAAGAAAGATCAATCTAGTAGGCCAAACCAAACTGATAATTCGAAGAGACTTGCAAAGATAACCAATCATATATAAAAGAATTTGAGAAGATTCAAATATTGTTCATAGATAAACTTGATCATAAACCCACAATTCATCGGTCTCAACAAACACACCGCAAAAAGAAGATTACATCGAATAGTTCTCCACAAGAGAGGGGGAGAACATTGTATTGAGATCCAAAAAGAGAGAAGAAGCCATCTAGCAAATAACTATGGACCCGTAGGTCTGAGGTGAACTACTCACACTTCATCGGACGGGCTATGCTGTTGATGTAGAAGCCCTCCGTGATCGATACCCCCTCCAGCGGAGCTCCGGAACAGGCCCCAAGATGGGATCTCGTGGATACAGAAAGTTGCGGCGGTGGAATTAGGTTTTTGGCTCCGTATCTGATCGTTTGGGGGTACGTAGGTATATATAGGAGGAAGGAGTATGTCGGTGGAGCAACAGGGGGCCCACGAGGGTGGAGGGCGCGCCTGGGGGGGGGGGGGTAGGCGTGCCCCCTACCTCGTGGCCTCCTCTTTTGTGTCTTGACGTAGGGTCCAAGTGTCCCGGGTCTTGTTCGTTGAGAAAATCACGTTTCCGAATGTTTCATTCCGTTTGGACTCCGTTTGATATTCCTTTTCGTCGAAACCCTAAAACAGGCAAAAAACAACAATTCTGGGCTGGGCCTCCGGTTAATAGGTTAGTCCCAAAAATAATATAAAAGTGGATAATAAAGCCCAATAATGTCCAAAGCAGTAGATAATATAGCATGGAGCAATCAAAAATTATAGATACGTTGGAGACGTATCAAGCATCCCCAAGCTTAGTTCATGCTTGTCCTCGAGTAGGTAAATGATAAAAACAGAATTTTTGATGCGGAGTGCTACTTGGCATAATTTTAATGTAATCCTTCTTAATTGTGGTATGAATATTCAGATCCGAAAGATTCAAGACAAAAGTTCATATTGACATAAAAATAATAATACTTCAAGCATACTAACTAAGCAATTATTTCTTCTCAAAATAACATGGCCAAAGAAAGTTCATCCCTACAAAATCATATAGTTTAGTCATGTTTCATTTTCGTCACACAAGAATGTTCTCATCATGCACAACCCCGATGACAAGCCAAGCAATTGTTTCATACTTTAGTAATGTCAAACCTATAAACTTTCACGCAATATATGAGCGCGAGCCGTGGACATAGCACTATGGGTGGAATAGAATATAATGAGGGGGGTTATGTGGAGAAGACAAAAAATGAGAAAGTCTCACATCAACAAGGCTAATCAATGGGCTATGGAGATGCCCATCGATTGATGTTAATGCAAGGAGTAGGGATTGACATGCAACGGATGCACTAGAGCTAGAAATGTATGAAAGCTCAAAAGAAAACTAAGTGGGTGTGCATCCAACTTGCTTGCTCACGAAGACCTAGGGCACTTAAGGAGGCCCGTTGTTGGAATATACAAGCCAAGTTATATAATGAAAAAATTCCCACTTGTATATGAAAGTGACAAAACAAGAGACTCTCTACCATGAAGATTAAGGTGCTACTTTGAGGCACAAGTGTGGCAAAGGATAGTAATATTGTCCCGTCTCTCTTTTTTTCTCTCATTTTTTTGGGCCTTCTTTTTTTATGGCCTTTCTCTTTTTTATATTCCTCACTTGGGACAATGCTCTAGAAAATGATGACCATCACACTTCTATTTATTTACAAATCAATGAGACAACTCGATACTAGAACAAAAGATGACTCTACATGAATGCCTCCGGCGGTGTACCGGGATATGCAATGGACCAAGAGTGACATGTATGAAAGAATTATGAACGGTGGCTTTGCCACAAATATGTCAAATACATGATCATGCTAAGCAATATGACAATGATGAATGTGTCATGATGAATGGAATGGTGGAAAGTTGCATGGCAATATATCTTGGAATTGTTGGGGAACGTAGCAGAAATTCAAAAAATTTCCTACGTAACACCAAGATCTATCTATGGAGAGACCAGCAACGAGTAGAAAGGGGAGTGCATCTACATACCCTTGTAGATCGCTAAGCGGAAGCGTTCAAGTGAACGGGGTTGATGGAGTCGTACTCGTCATGATTCAGATCACCGATGATCAAGTGCCGAACGGACGGCACCTCCGCGTTCAACACACGTACAGCCCGGTGACGTCTCCCACGCCTTGATCCAGCAAGGAGAGAGGGAGAGGTTGAGGAAGACTCCATCCAGCAGCAGCACAACGGCGTGGTGGTGATGGAGGAGCGTGGCAATCCTGCAGGGCTTCGCCGAGCACCTACGGGAGAGGAGATGTGTCACGGGAGGGAGAGGGAGGCAACCAAAGGCCTTAGGTATGATTGCTCCTCCTTTTCCCCACTATATATAGGGCCAAGGGAGAGGGGGGAGGCGCAGCCTTGCCCCCTCCTCCAAGGAAGGGGTGCGGCTAAGGATGGGGAGGAGTCCATCCTCCCCAAGGCACCTCGGAGGTGCCTTCCCCCTTTAGGACTCTTCCCTTTTTCCTTCATCTTGGCGCATGGGCCTCTAGGGGCTGGTGCCCTTGGCCCATGTAGGCCAAGGCGCACCCCCCACAGCCCATGTGGCCCCACCCGGTGGGCCCCCGGGACCCTTCCGGTGGTCCCGGTACAATACCGATGACCCCGAAACTTGTCCCGATGGTCGAAACAGGACTTCCTATATATAAATCTTTACCTCCGGACCATTCCGGAGCTCCTCGTGACGTCCGGGATCTCATCCGGGACTCCGAACAACATTCGGTAACCACATACAAGCTTCCTTTATAACCCTAGCGTCATCGAACCTTAAGTGTGTAGACCCTACGGGTTCAGGAGACATGCAGACATGACCGAGACGTTCTCCGGTCAATAACCAACAGCGGGATCTGGATACCCATGTTGGCTCCCACATGTTCCACGATGATCTCATCGGATGAACCACGATGTCAGGGACTCAATCGATCCCGTATTCAATTCCCTTTGTCTAGCGGTATTTTACTTGCCCGAGATTCGATCGTCGGTATACCGATACCTTGTTCAATCTTGTTACCGGCAAGTCACTTTACTCGTTCCGTAACACATCATCCCGTGATCAACTCCTTGGTCACATTGCGCATATGATGATGTCCTACCGAGTGGGCCCAGAGATACCTCTCCGTTTACACGGAGTGACAAATCCCAGTCTCGATTCGTGCCAACCCAACAGACACTTTCGGAGATACCTGTAATGCACCTTTATAGCCACCCAGTTACGTTGTGACGTTTGGTACACCCAAAGCATTCCTACGATATCCGGGAGTTGCACAATCTCATGGTCTAAGGAAAAGATACTTGACATTGGCAAAGCTCTAGCAAACGAACTACACGATCTTTGTGCTAGTCTTAGGATTGGGTCTTGTCCATCACATCATTCTCCTAATGATGTGATCCCGTTATCAACGACATCCAATGTCCATAGCCAGGAAACCGTGACCATCTATTGATCAACGAGCTAGTCAACTAGAGGCTTACTAGGGACATATTGTGGTCTATGTATTCACACGTGTATTACGATTTCCGGATAATACAGTTATAGCATGAATAAAAGACAATTATCATGAACAAGGAAATATAATAATAATACTTTTATTATTGCCTCTAGGGCATATTTCCAACAGTCTCCCACTTGCACTAGAGTCAATAATCTAGTTCACATTGTCATGTGATTAACACTCACAGGTCACATCGCCATGTGACTAATACCCAAGAGTTTACTAGAGTCAGTAGTCTAGTTCACATCACTATGTGATTAACACTCAATGAGTTTTATGTTTGATCATGTTGCTTGTGAGAGAGGTTTTAGTCAATGGGTCTGAACCTTTCAGATCCGTGTGTGCTTTACAAATCTTTATGTCATCTCCTAGATGCAGCTACCACGCTCTATTTGGAGCTATTCCAAATAACTGTTCTACTTGCAACTATTCTAAATTGTTGCCCCATTGTACGTATCCGGTATCTCTACTTAGAGCTATCCGGATAGGTGTTAAGCTTGCATCGTCGTAACCTTTACGACGAACTCTTTTACCACCTCCATAATCGAGAAAATTCCTTAGTCCACTAGTTACTAAGGATAACTTTGACCGCTGTCCTGTGAGCCATTCTTGGATCACTCTTGTACCCCTTGACTGACTCATGGCAAGGCACACTTCAGGTGCGGTACATAGCATAGCATACTGAAGAGCCTATGTCTTAAGCATAGGGGACGACCTTCGTCCTTTCTCTCTATTCTGCCGTGGTCGAGCTTTAAGTCTTAACTTCGTACCTTACAACTCAGGCAAGAACTGCTTCTTTGACTGGTCCATCTTGAACACCTTCAAGATCATGTCAAGGTATGTGCTCATTTGAAAGTACTATTAAGCGTTTTGATCTATCCTTATAGATCTTGATGCTCAATGTTCAAGTAGCTTAATCCAGGTTTTCTATTGAAAAACACCGTTCAAATAACCCTATATGCTTTCTAGAAATTCTACATCATCTCTGATCATCAATATGTCAACAACATATACTTATCAGAAATTCTATAGTGCTCCCACTCACTTCTTTGGAAATACAAGTTTCTCATAAACTTTGTACAAACCCAAAATCTTTGATCATCATCAAAGCATTCATTCCAACTCCGAGATGCTCACTCCAGTCCTTAAAAGGATCGCTGGAGCTAGCATACCTTTTAGCATCCTTAGGATCGACAAAACTTTTCTGATTGTATTGCATACAACCTTTCCTTACGAAAACTAGTAAGGAAACTTGTCTTGACATCCATCTGCCAGATGCAGCTAATGCTAACATGATTCCGACGGACTTTAAGCATCGCTACGGATGAGAAAATCTCATTGTAGTCAACTCCTTGAACTTGTCGGAAAACACTTCGCCACAAGTCGAGCTTCATAGATGGTGACATTACCATCCACGTCCGTCTCCTTCTTAAAATATCCATTTATCTCAATGGATTGCCGATCATCGGGCAAATCCATCAAAGTCCATGCTTTGTTCTGATATATGGATACTATCTCGGATTTCATGGCTTCTAACCATTTGTCGGAATTCGGGCCCACCATCGCTTCTCCATAGCTCGTAGGTTCATTGTTGTCTAGCAACATGACTTTTAAGACAGGATCACCTTACCACTCCGAAATAGTACGTGTCCTTGTCGTCCTACGAGGTTCGGTAGTGACTTGATCCGAAGCTTCATGATCAATATCATAAGCTTCCACTTCAATTGGTGTAGGTGCTACAGGAACAACTTCATGTGCCCTGCTACACACTTGTTGAAGAGACGGTTCAATAACCTCATCAAGTCTCCACCATCCTCCCACTCAATTCTATCGAGAGAAACTTTTCCTCGAGAAAGGACCCGATTCTAGAAACAATCCATATTGCTTTCGGATCTGAATTAGGAGGTATACCCAACTGTTTTGGGTGTCCTATGAAGATGCATTTTATCCGCTTTGGGTTCGAGCTTAATCCTGAAACTTTTTCATATAAGCGTCGCAGCCCCAAACTTTTAAGAAACGACAACTTAGGTTTCTCTAAACTATAATTCATACGGTGTCATCTCATCGGAATTACGTGGTGCCCTATTAAAATGAGTGTGGTTGTCTCTAATGCCTAACCCATGAACAATAGTGGTAATTCGATAAGAGAAATCATGGTACGCATCATATCCAATAGGGTGCAACTATGATGTTCGGACACACCATCACACTATGGTGTTCCAGGCGGTATTAATTGCGAAACAATTTCCACAATGTCTTAATTGTGTGCCAAAACTCGTAACTCAGATATTCATCTCTATGATCATATCATAGACATTTTATCCTCTTGTCACAATGATCTGCTACTTCACTCTGAAATTACTTGAACCATTCAATAATTCAGACTTGTGTTTCATCAAGTAAATATATTCAACATCTACTCAAATCATCTGTGAAGTAAGAACATAACGATATTCACTGCATGCCTCAGCACTCATTGGACTGCACACATCAAAATGTGTTACTTCCAACAAGTTGCTATCTTGTTCCATCTTACTGAAAATGAGGCTTTTCAGTCATCTTGCCCATGTGGTATGATTTGCATATCTCAAGTGATTCATAATCAAGTGAGTCCAAACGATCCATCTGCATGGAGTTTCTTCATGCGTATACACCAATAGACATGGTTCGCATGTCTCAAACTTTTCTAAAACGAGTGAGTCCAAAGATCCATCAACATGGAGCTTCTTCATGCGTTTAATACCATTATGACTTACATGGCAGTGCCACAAGTAAGTGGTACTATCATTACTATCTTATATCTTTTGGCATGAAAATGTGTATCACTACGATCGAGATTCAATAAACCATTCAGGTTTAATACTAATCTTGATGGTAGAGGGAGCGTGCGATGTTTGATCACATCAAACTTGGAAACACTTCCAACATATATCGTCAGCTCACCTTTAGCTAGTCTTCGTTTATTCCGTAGCTTTTATTTCGAGTTACTAACACTTAGCAACCGAACCGGTATCTAATACCCTGGTGCTACTAGGAGTACTAGTAAAGTACACATTAACATAATGTATATCGACCTTGCCAGCCTTCTCATCTACCAAGTATCTAGGGTAATCTTGCTCCAGTGGTTATTCCCCTTATTACAGAAGCACTTAGTCTCGGGTTTGGGTTCAACCCCGGGTTTCTTCATTTGAGCAGCAGCTGATTTGCCGTTTCATGAAGTATCCCTTCTTGCCCTTGCCCTTCTTGAAACTAGTGGTTTCACCAACCATCAACAATTGATGCTCCTTCTTGATTTCTACTTTCGCGGTGTCAAACATCACGAATACCTCAAGGATCATCATATCTATCCCTGATATGTTATAGTTCATCACGAAGCTCTAGCAGCTTGGTGGCAATGACTTTGGGGAAACATCACTATCTCATCTGGAAGATCAACTCCCACTCGATTCAAGTGATTGTTGTGCTCAGACAATCTGAGCACAAGCTCAACAATTGAGCTTTTCTCCCTTAGTTTGCAGGCTAAGAAAATCGTCGGAGGTCTTATACCTCTTGACGTGGGCACGAGCCTGAAATCCCAATTTCAGCCCTCGAAACATCTCATATGTTCCGCGACGTTTCGAAAACGTCTTTGGTGCCTCTACTTAAACCATTTAATTGAACTATCACGTAGTTATCAAAATGTGTATGTCCGATGTTCGCAACATCGACAAACGACGTTGGGGTTCAGCACACTGAGCGGTGCATTAAGGACATAAGCTTTCTACTGATCGCATAATCGCTACTATCAACTTTCAACTATATTTTCTCTAGGAACATATCTAAAACAGTAGAACTATAGCGTGAGCTACGACATAATTTGCAAAATCCTTTTGACTATGTTCAAGATAATTAAGTTCATCTTATGAACTCCCACTTAGATAGACATCCCTCTGGTCATCTAAGTGATCACATGATCCGAGTCAACTAGGCCGTGTCCGATCATCACGTGAGACGGACTAGTTAACGTCGGTGAACATCTTCATGTTGATCGTATCTGCTATACGACTCATGCTCGACCTTTCGGTCTCCGTGTTCCGAGGCCATGTCTGTACATGCTAGGCTCGTCAAGTTAACCCTAAGTGTTTTCGCTGTGTAAAACTGTCTTACACCCGTTGTATGTGAACGTAAGAATCCATCACACCCGATCATCACGTGGTGCTTAGAAGCGACGAACTGTAGCAACGGTGCACAGTTAGGGGAGAACACTTCTTGAAATTTTGTAAGGGATCATCTTATTTACTACCGTCGTTCTAAGCAAACAAGATGCATAAACATGATAAACATCACATGCAATCAAACAGAGTAGTGACATGATATGGCCAATATCATATAGCTCCTTTGATCTTCATCTTCGGGGCTCCATGATCATCTTGTCACCGGCATGACACCATGATCTCCATCATCATGATCTCCATCATCGTGTCTTCATGAAGTTGTCACGCCAACGACTACTTCTACTTCTATGACTAACGCGTTTAGCAATAAAGTAAAGTAGTTTACATGGCGTTCTTCAATGACACGCAGGTCATACAAAAAATAAAGACAACTCCTATGGCTCCTGCCGGTTGTCATACTCATCGACATGCAAGTCGTGAATCCTATTACAAGAACATGATCAATCTCATACATCACATATATCATTCATCACATTCTTCTGGGCCATATCACATCACATAGCATACCCTGCAAAAACAAGTTAGACGTCCTCTAATTGTTGTTGCATGTTTTACGTGGCTGCTATGGGTTTCTAGCAAGAACGTTTCTTACCTACGCAAGACCACAACGTGATATGCCAATTGCTATTTACCCTTCATAAGGACCCTTTTCATCAAATCCGTTCCGACTAAAGTGGGAGAGACTGGCACCCGCTAGCCACCTTATGCACCAAGTGCATGTCAATCGGTGGAACCTGTCTCACGTAAGAGTACGTGTAAGGTCGGTCCGGGCCGCTTCATCCCACAATACCGTCGAAACAAGATTGGACTAGTAACGGTAAGCATATTGAACAACATCAACGCCCACAACTACTTTGTGTTCTACTCGTGCAAAGAATCTACGCAATAGACCTAGCTCATGATGCCACTGTTGGGGAACGTAGCAGAAATTCAAAAAATTTCCTACGTAACACCAAGATCTATCTATGGAGAGACCAGCAACGAGTAGAAAGGGGAGTGCATCTACATACCCTTGTAGATCGCTAAGCGGAAGCGTTCAAGTGAACGGGGTTGATGGAGTCGTACTCGTCGTGATTCAGATCACCGATGATCAAGTGCCGAACGGACGGCACCTCCGCGTTCAACACACGTATAGCCCGGTGACGTCTCCCACGCCTTGATCCAGCAAGGAGAGAGGGAGAGGTTGAGGAAGACTCCATCCAGCAGCAGCACAACGGCGTGGTGGTGATGGAGGAGCGTGGCAATCCTGCAGGGCTTCGCCGAGCACCTACGGGAGAGGAGATGTGTCACGGGAGGGAGAGGGAGGCAACCAAAGGCCTTAGGTATGATTGCTCCTCCTTTTCCCCACTATATATAGGGCCAAGGGAGAGGGGGGAGGCGCAGCCTTGCCCCCTCCTCCAAGGAAGGGGTGCGGCTAAGGATGGGGAGGAGTCCATCCTCCCCAAGGCACCTCGGAGGTGCCTTCCCCCTTTAGGACTCTTCCCTTTTTCCTTCATCTTGGCGCATGGGCCTCTAGGGGCTGGTGCCCTTGGCCCATGTAGGCCAAGGCGCACCCCCCACAGCCCATGTGGCCCCCCGGGGTAGGTGGCCCCACCCGGTGGGCCCCCGGGACCCTTCCGGTGGTCCCGGTACAATACCGATGACCCCGAAACTTGTCCCGATGGCCGAAACAGGACTTCCTATATATAAATCTTTACCTCCGGACCATTCCGGAGCTCCTCGTGACGTCCGGGATCTCATCCGGGACTCCGAACAACATTCGGTAACCACATACAAGCTTCCTTTATAACCCTAGCGTCATCGAACCTTAAGTGTGTAGACCCTACGGGTTCGGGAGACATGCAGACATGACCGAGACGTTCTCCGGTCAATAACCAACAGCGGGATCTGGATACCCATGTTGGCTCCCACATGTTCCACGATGATCTCATCGGATGAACCACGATGTCAGGGACTCAATCGATCCCGTATTCAATTCCCTTTGTCTAGCGGTATTTTACTTGCCCGAGATTCGATCGTCGGTATACCGATACCTTGTTCAATCTCGTTACCGGCAAGTCACTTTACTCGTTCCGTAACACATCATCCCGTGATCAACTCCTTGGTCACATTGCGCATATGATGATGTCCTACCAAGTGGGCCCAGAGATACCTCTCCGTTTACACGGAGTGACAAATCCCAGTCTCGATTCGTGCCAACTCAACAGACACTTTCGGAGATACCTGTAATGCACCTTTATAGCCACCCAGTTACGTTGTGACGTTTGGTACACCCAAAGCATTCCTACGATATCCGGGAGTTGCACAATCTCATGGTCTAAGGAAAAGATACTTGACATTGGCAAAGCTCTAGCAAACGAACTACATGATCTTTGTGCTAGTCTTAGGATTGGGTCTGGTCCATCACATCATTCTCCTAATGATGTGATCCCGTTATCAACGACATCCAATGTCCATAGCCAGGAAACCGTGACCATCTATTGATCAACGAGCTAGTCAACTAGAGGCTTACTAGGGACATATTGTGGTCTATGTATTCACACGTGTATTACGATTTCCGGATAATACAGTTATAGCATGAATAAAAGACAATTATCATGAACAAGGAAATATAATAATAATACTTTTATTATTGCCTCTAGGGCATATTTCCAACAGGAATGGCTATGGAAATGCCATAATAGGTAGGTATGATGGCTGTTTTTAGGAAGATATAAGGAGGTTTATGTGTGAAAGAGTGTATCATATCATGGGGTTTGGATGCACCGGCGAAGTTTGTGCCAACTCTCAATGTGAGAAAGGGCAATGCACGGTACCGAAGAGGCTAGAAAGGATGGAAGGGTGAGAGTGCGTATAATCCATGGACTCAACATTAGTCATAAAGAACTCACATACTTATTGCAAAAATCTACAAGTTATCAAAAACCTCGGTACTACGCGCATGCTCCTAGGGGGATAGATTGGTAGGAAAAGACCATCGCTCAACCCCGACCGCCACTCATAAGGAAGACAATCAAATAACACCTCATGTTTCAAATTTGTTACATAACGTTTACCATACGTGCATGCTACGGGACTTTGCAAACTTCAGCACAAGTATTTCTCAATTTCACAACTACTCAACTAGCATGACTTTGATATTATTACCTCCATATCTCAAAACAATTATCAAGCATCCAACTTTTCTTAGTATTCAAAACACTTTTAAGAAAATTTTACTAATCTTGAATACCTAGCATATTAGGATTTTAAGCAAATTACCATGCTATTAAGACTCTCAAAATAATCTAAGTGAAGCATGAGAGATCAATAGTTTGTGTAAAAGAAACCCACCACCGTGCTCTAAAAGATATAAGTGAAGTACTAGAGTAAAACTATATAACTCAAAAGATATAAGCGAAGCACACAGAGTATTCTAACAAATTCCAAGTCATGTATGGCTCTATCAAATGGTGTGTACAGAAAGGATGATTGTGTTAAACTAAAAAGAAAAGACTCAAATATTAAAAGACGCTCCAAGCAAAACACATATCTTGTGGTGAATAAAAATATAGCTCCAAGTAAAGTTACCGATAGAAGTAGATGAAAGAGGGGATGCCTTCCGGGGCATCCCGAAGCTTTCGCTTCTAGGGGTCCTTAGATTATCTTGGGAGTTCCATGGGCATCCCCAAGCTTAGGATCTTGCCACTCCTTGTTCCATAATCAATCAAATCTTTACCCAAAACTTGAAAACTTCACAACACAAAATTAAAGTAGAAAATCTCGTGAGCTCCGTTAGCGAAAGAAAATAAAAGACCACTTCAAGGTACTGTAATGAACTCATTATTAATTTATATTGGTGTTATACCTACTGTATTCCAACTTCTCTATGGTTTATAAACTATTTTACTAGCCATAGATTCATCAAAATAAGCAAACAACACACGAAAAACAGAATCTGTCAAAAACAGAACAATCTGTAGTAATCTGTAGCTAGCGCAGGATCTGGAACCCCAAAAATTCTAAAATAAATTGCTGTACGTGATGAATTTATCTATTAATCATATTCAAAAATAATTAATTAAATAGCACTCCCAAATAAAAATTACAGCAGTTCTCGTGAGCACTAAAGTTTCTGTTTTTTACAGCAAGTGTAACAAGACTTTCCCCAAGTCTTCCCAACGGTTCTACTTGGTACAAACACAAAAAACACAACCAAAACAGAGGCTAGATAAATTATTTATTACCAAACAGGAGCAAAAAGCAAGGAATAAGAATAAAATTGGGTTGCCTCCCAACAAGCGTTGTCGTTTAACGCCCCTAGCTAGGCATAACAAGCAAGGGTAGATGTAGGTATTGCCATCTTTGGTAGGAAATCCATAAGTGGCTCTCATAATAGATTCATAAGGTAATTTAATTTTATTTCTAGGAAAGTGTTACATGCCTTTCCTTAATGGAAATTGGAATCTAATATTTACTTCCTTCATATCAATAATTGCACCAATCGTTCTAAGGAAAGGTCTACCAATAATAATAGGACATGAAGGATTGCAATCTATGTCAAGAACAATAAAATCTACGGGTACATAATTCCTATTTGCAACAATAAGAACATCATTAATTCTTCCCATAGGTTTCTTAATAGTGGAATCCGCAAGGTGCAAGTTTACACAGCAATCATCAAAATCACGGAAACCTAACAAATCACACAAAGTCTTTGGAATCATGGAAACACTAGCACCCAAATCACATAAAGCATAACATTCATGATCTTCAATTTTAATTTTAATAGTTGGTTCCCAGTCATCATAAAGTTTTCTAGGGATAGAAACTTCCAATTCAAGTTTTTTTTCATAAGATTGCATCAAGGCATCAACGATATGTTTAGTAAATGCTTTATTTTGACTATAAGCATGAGGAGAATTTAGCACAGATTGCAACAAGGAAATACAATCAATCAAAGAGCAATTTTCATAGTTAAATTCCTTGAAATCCATAATAGTGGGTTTAGCAACATCTAGGGTTTTAATTTCTTCAATCTCACTTTTATCATTTTTAGCATCAAGATCAAAAAATTCTGAATTCTTGGAACGCCTTCTAGGTAAAGGTGGATCATATTCAGTCCCATCATTATCAAGATTCATATTGCAAAACAAATATTTAATAGGGGACACATCAATAACTTTTAGATCTTCATCTTTATTTTCATAGCAATCCGGTTTAGCGCCCATCTTATTAACTAAGGTAGCCAGCCTATCCGAAATTTCAGCAGTTAATTTCTCAAGATGAGCACTTTGGGATCTTAAACCATCGAATTCTTTAGACATATCATCAAGCTCTTTATTCATAAAACTCATAAAACTTTTCTATTCTTTAAGCTCGTTTCTGAAGAAACTATTATGTTCAAATTCCAAGACCATGAAACTCCAAACATTGCTTTCGATCTCTTCTAACCTTTTAAGGTGAAGGTCACCAAATTTAGGTAGAGCCATCGTGACAAGCAAGCAAACTAACACACAAGCAAACAAAAAACAAGCGGGCAAATAGAGGCAAATAGAGAAAGAGAGGGAGGATAGAGAGAGAGGGCGAATAAAATGACAAGGGTGAAGTGGGGGAGAGGAAAACGAGAGGCAAATGGCAAATAATGTAATGCGGGAGATAAGGGTATGTGATGGGTACTTGGTATATTGAATTTTGCGTAGACCTCCCCGGCAACGGCGCCAGAAATCCTTCTTGCTACCTCTGGAGCACTGCGTTGGTTTTCCCCGAAGAGGAAGGGATGATGCAGCAAAGTAGCCTAAGTATTTCCCTAAGTTTTTGAGAACCAAGGTATCAATACAGTAGGAGGCTACGCGCGAGTCCCTCGTACCTGCACAAAACAAATAAATCCTAGCAACCAACGCGAATAGGGGTTGTCAATCCCTACACGGCCACTTACGAGATTGAGATCTGATAGATATGATAAGATAATATTTTTGGTATTTTTGTGATAAAGATGCAAAGTAAAATAAAGGAAAAGTAAAAAAGCAAAGGAAATAACTAAGTAGTAGGAGATTAATATGATAAAGATAGACCTGGGGGCCATATGTTTCACTAGTGGCTTCTCTCGAGAGCATAAGTATTCTACGGTGGGTGAACAAATTACTGTTGAGCAATTGACAGAATTGAGCATAGTTATGAGAATATCTAGGTATAATCATGTATATAGGCATCACGTCCGAGACACCTAGACCGACTCCTGCCTGCATCTACTACTATTACTCCACTCATCGACCGCTATCCAGCATGCATCTAGAGTATTAAGTTAAAAACAGAGTAACGCCTTAAGCAAGATGACATGATGTAGAGGGATAGACTCATGCAATATCATGAAAACCCCATCTTATTATCCTCGATGGCAACAATACAATACGTGCCTTGCTCCCCTACTGTCACCGGGAAAGGACACCGCAAGATTGAACCCAAAGCTAAGCACTTCTCCCATTGCAAGAAAGATCAATCTAGTAGGCCAAACCAAATTGATAATTCATAGAGACTTGCAAAGATAACCAATCATACATAAAAGAATTCAGAGAAGATTCAAATATTGTTCATAGATAAACTTGATCATAAACCCACAATTCATCGGTCTCAACAAACACACCGCAAAAAGAAAATTACATCGAATAGTTCTCCACAAGAGAGGGGGGGAACACTGTATTGAGATCCAAAAAGAGAGAAGAAGCCATCTAGCTAATAACTATGGACCCGTATGTCTGAGGTGAAGTACTCACACTTCATCGGAGGGGCTATGGTGTTGATGTAGAAGCCCTCCGTGATCGATGCCCCCTCCGGTGGAGCTCCGAAACAGGCCCCAAGATGGGATCTCGTGGATACAGAAAGTTGCGGCGGTGGAATTAGGTTTTTGGCTCTGTATCTGATCGTTTGGGGGTACGTAGGTATATATAGGAGGAAGGAGTACGTCGATGGAGCAACAGGGGGCCCACGAGGGTGGAGGGCGCGCCTGGGGGGGTAGGTGCGCCCCCTACCTCGTGGCTTCCTCTTTTGTGTCTTGACGTAGGGTCCAAGTCTCCTGGGTCTTGTTCATTGAGAAAATCACGTTCCCGAAGGTTTCATTCCGTTTGGACTCCGTTTGATATTCCTTTTCTTCGAAACCCTAAAATAGGAAAAAAAAAGCAATTCTGGGTTGGGCCTCCGGTTAATAGGTTAGTCCCAAAAATAATATAGAAGTGGATAATTAAGCCCAATAATGTCCGAAACAGTAGATAATATAGCATGGAGTAATCAAAAATTATAGATACGTTAGAGACGTATCAGATACTTGGAGTTGCCGTCAAGAAACAAGGGAGGAAGGCACGAGGCAGGGGGCGCGCCTACCCCCTAGGCGCGCCCTCCACCCTCGTGGGCCCTCCGTTGCTCCACCGACATACTTCTTCCTCCTATATAAGTCCATGTACCCCCAAACATCCAGGAGCACCACCAAAACCTAATTCCACCGCCGAAACCTTCTGTACCCGAGAGATCCCATCTTGGCGCCTTTTTCGGAGCTCCACCGGAGGGGGCATTGATCATGGAGGGCCTCTACATCAACTCTATGGCCTCTCCGGTGATGTGTGAGTAGTTTACTTCAGACCTACGGGTCCATAGTTATTAGCTAGATGGCTTCTTCTCTCTCTCTTTGGATCTCAATACAAAGTTCTCCTTGATTCTCTTGGAGATCTATTCGGTGTAATCTTCTTTTGCGGTGTGTTTTTCAAGATCCGATGAATTGTGGGTTTATGATCCAGATTATCTATGAACAATATTTGATTCTCCTCTGAATTCTTTTATGTATGATTGGTTTATCTTTGCAAGTCTCTTCAAATTATCAGTTTGGTTTGGCCTACTAGATTGATCTTTCTTGCAATGGGAGAAGTGCTTAGCTTTGCGTTCAATCTTGCGGTGCTCGATCCCAGTGACAGAAAGGGAACCGACACGTATTGTATTGTTGCCATCGATGGTAAAAAGATGGGGTCTATATCATATAGCATGAGTTTATCCCTCTACATCATGTCATCTTCCTTAAAGCATTACTATGTTCTTATGAACTTAATACTCTAGATGCATGCTGGATAGCGGTCGATGTGTGGAGTAATAGTAGTAGATGCAGAATCGTTTCGGTCTACTTGTCTCGGACATGATGCTTATATACATGATCATACCTAAATATTCTCATAACTATGCTCAATTCTATCAATTGCTCGACAGTAATTCGTTTACCCACCGTAATACGTATGCTCTTGAGAGAAGCCACTAGTGAAACCTATGGCCCCCGGGTCTATCTTCCATCATATTAATCTTCCAATACTTAGTTATTTATTTTTCCTTTTATTTTACTTTGCATCTTTAACCTAAAAATACCAAAAATAGTATCTCATCATATCTATCAGATCTCACTCTTGTAAGTGACCGTGAAGGGCTTGACAACCCCTTTATCACGTTGGTTGCGATGTTCTTATTTGTTTGTGTAGGTGCGTGGGACTTCAGCATGATCTCCTACTGGATTGATACCTTGGTTCTCAAAAACTGAGGGAAATACTTATGCTACTTTGCTGCATCACCCTTTCCTCTTCAAGGGAAAACCAACGCAGTGCTCAAGAGGTAGCAGCAGGTCGTGCCTGGATTGCTTGCTTGTTTGGTGTGGTCCCTGTGTCCGCGAGCTAGGATAAACATTGCATCCAGAGTCCCTGCGGATTGGAATTCATCATCGTCATTCGTTGTTCCATTGCTAGTAGTGGTTCCGTTGCCTCAAGTTGTTATGCTGCAACTATGGTTGGCGTAGCGTCGCCATGCTGGTGTTAATCATTGTAATATCATAGACCTTGTATTCGCATTCGTGTTGTAATAGAGAGCTGGTTTGTTCTATACTAAGAAGTGTCGTATTCCAGAAGACTTCACCTCGATCTCTGGGCTGGAATACGGGGCGTTCAGGTTTCTCTGAGCCGGGGTGCCACAGGGCTTGGTATCAGGGCAGGTCTGGATGTAGGTCCGCTAGAACGTTAGAAAACAGTAGTCTAGGGTTGATACGTCTCCAACGTATCTATAATTTTTGATTCTGCCGTGCTGTTATATTATCAATCTTGGATGTTTTATAATCATTTTATAGGCATTTTATAACATTTTTTGGTACTAACCTATTGACATAGTGCCAAGTGCCAGTTCATGTTGTTTCCATGTTATTTACATCGCAGAAAATCAATATCAAACGGAGTCCAAATGCCATGAAACTTTATGGAAAAAAATTATGGGCCAATGGGAACCCAACGGGCCCTGGCTGTGCCCTGGGAGGAGCCCCGAGAGGGGAACAACCCACCAGGGCGCGCCAAGAGGCCCGGGCGTGCCCTGGTGGGTTGTGCCCACCTCGGGTGCCCCCCGGACTGCCTCTTTGCTCTATAAATACCACAAAAATCCTAGAACCCTAGGGGAGTCAACGAAATATTCCTCCAGCCGCAGCAGAGTCCAGAACCACCAGATCCAATCTAGACGCCATCTCGGATGGGGTTCACCACCTCCATTGGTGCCTCTCCCGTGATGCGTGAGTAGTTCTTTGTAGACCGTCGGGTCCGTAGTTAGTACCTACATGGCTTCATCTCTCTCTCTCTCTCTATTGATTCTCAATACAATGGTCTATTGGAGATCCATATGATGTAACTCTTTTGCGGTGTGTTTGTTGGGATCCGATGAACTTTGAGTTTATGATCAGATCTATCTTTTTATATCCATGAAATTTATTTGAGTTTCTTTGATCTCTTATATGCTAGATTGCTTATAGCCTCGTATTTCTTCTCTGACATTTGTATTTTGTTTGGCCAACTTGATCTATTTATCTTGCAATGGGAAGAGGTGCTATGTAGTGGGTTCGATCTTATGGTGTTTGATCCCAGTGACAGAAAGGGGAACGACACGTATGTATCATTGCTACTAAGGATAAAACGATGGGGTCTATATCTACATAGATAGATCTTGTCTACATCATGTCATCGTTCTTATTGCATTACTTTGTTTCTCCATGAACTTAATACACTAGATGCATGCTGGATAGCGGTAGATGTGTGAAGTAATAGTAGTAGATGCAGGCAGGAGTCGGTCTACTAATCTTGGACGTTATGCCTATATAATGATCATTGCCTGGATATCGTCATAATTATTTGAAGTTCTATCAATTGTCCAACAGTAATTTGTTTACCCACCATTTTCTATTTTTCTCGAGAGAAGCCACTAGTGAAACCTACGGGCCCCGGGTCTTCTTTCTCCTATATTTGCCTTTGCGATCTACTTTTCTCTTGCATTTATTTTCAGATCTACTAAACCAAAAGCCCAAAAGTACTTTGCTGCAATTTATTCTTATTTATTTATTTGGCGTTCTATCTATCAATTTACAACAAAATTATCTTATGTCTGTTTGCCTATCTTGAGGCGCCGTACCCCAAAAGGGATTGACAACCCCTTTAACACGTCGGGTTGCGAGGATTTGTTATCTGTGTGCAGGTGTTGTTTACGTTGTGTTGCTTGGTTTTCCTACTGGTTCAAATACCTTGGTTTCATATCTGAGGGAAATACCTACAGCCGCTGTGCTACATCATCCCTTCCTCTTTGGGGAAATACCGATGTAGCTTCAAGCGACATCAAAGGGAATTTCTGGCGCCGTTGCCGGGGATGATCTTCAACATATACCAGGTTCCTAATAAAAAATCTCATCTCCTCGCAATTTACATTATTTGCCATTTTCCTCTCGTTTTCCTCTCCCCACTTCACAAAAATTTGTCGTTTTATTCACCTCTCTTTTTCGTTCGCCGTTTTCTTGCCAGATTTGTTTTTGTGTGCACTCTTGTTTGCACGGTCATGATGCCTCAAAGAAAGTATTATGATGTTCCTTGCCCAAATATTTTGGTTGAAATTGAGGAAAGTACTAAGGAATATATGACTACACAATTTGAGCATAGTAAGTATTTTACTGAAGAACTTAAGGAGCACTCTGTTGTGCTTGATGCTATTACAAAACAACTTGATGATATTAGTAGAGAAGTTTGCAATCTCCAATCTAAGTATGCTTCTGCTGAAATTTTGCTAGGAAAAATATCCGATGTACAAGCTACCTTAGTAAATCAAATGGCCGCTAAACCAATCTCGTTAGAAGGCAAAAGTGATGAAGATCTTAAATTTATTTGTGTTTCTTCTATTGATTCCTTGTTTAGTAAAGTTAATATTGATGAAAAAGGGACTGGGGAAGAGTCAACTTTAGGTAGAAGGCGTCCCAATATTTTGGAGGGTGAAAATCTTGTTGAGAAAATTGATGAAAGTGGGTTTGGAGAGGTCAAAATTTGAGTTAGTGATGTGCCCACTCTTTTGGATTACAAAGACTTTAATTATGATAGTTGCTCTTTGATTGATGTATTTCTTTGTTGCAATCCATGATAAATTCACCCCAAGCTTAGGAACAAAATAAAGCTTTTACTAAACATATTGTTGATGCTACAATGAAAGCTCTTGAAGAAAAATTGGAATTAGAAGTTTCAATTCCTTGAATGGGAACCTACTATCAAAGTTGAGATTAAAAATTATGAGTGTTTTGCCTTGTGTGACTTGGGTTCTAGTGTTTCTACAATTCCGAAATCTTTATGCGATGTGCTTGGTCTAACTAATCTTGAAGAATGTTCTTTGAATTTACACTTGGCGGATTGAACTATTAAAAAGCCTATGGGAAGAATTAATGATGTTCTTATTCTTGCAAATAGGAATTATGTGCCCATAAAATTTATTGTTCTTGATATTTATTGCAATCCTTCTTGTCCAATTATTCTTGGTAGACAGTTTTTACGCACTACCGGTGCCATGATTGATATGAAAGAAGGCAATATTAAGTTCCAATTTCCTTTGAGGAAGGGTATGGAACACTTTCCTGGAACTAAAATTAAGCCACCTTATGAATCAATCATGAGGGCATCTTATGGATCTCGAACAAAATATGACAAAACTTAGATCCTTGCTTTATGGCTAGCTAAGGGCGTAAAACTATAGCGCTTGTCGGGACGCAACCCAATGAATAAATTTTATTTTTTCTTTTTGCTTCCTGTTCTTGAGTTTTAGCACAATTATGCTACTGTTATGATTGTGTTTTTCATGTTTTAATTAGTGTTTGTGCCAAGTAAAGCCTTTAGGATCTTCTTGGGTGATAGTTGATTGATCTTGCTGAAAAAACAGAAACTTTTACGCTCACAAAATTAATTTTTGTTTTTTACCAGAGAGCGATAAAATACCCATTCCACTTGCAGTAGATCAATATACAATTTTCTCACGCCGTCCTAATTTTTTAGAAGTTTTGGAGTTATAGAAGTATTCGAAATAGTCAGATTGCTGCAGACTGTTCTGTTTTGACAGATTCTGTTTTCTTTGTGTTGTGTGCTCTTATGATGGCTCTATGGTTTTCTTTGATGAGTTTTTGCACAGAAAAGTTGGAATACAATAGATATAATACAAAAACAAAATATGAATTGGTTTAATACAATACTTATAGTAGTGATTTATTATTCTCATAATAACGGATCTCACGAAGCTTTTGTTGAGTTTTGTGTGATTGAAGATTTCAAGTTTTTGGGTTATCTTACGATGGATGAAGGAAGGATGGAAGAGCCTAAGCTTGGGGATGCCCCGGCATCCCAAGATACTATCCAAAAATGAGCAACCAACTAAGCTTGGGGATGCCCCCGAGTGGCATCAACGCTTTCTTCCAACGACCATCGGTATTTTACTTGAAACTATATTTTTTTTCGTCACAAGATATGTGTTTTGCTTGGAGTGTATTGTATGGTACAAGTCTTTTCTTGTTTTATTTTGTGTTTTAATTTATCAATCCTTACTGGATGATACGTCTCCAACGTATCTATAATTTTTGATTGTTCCATGCTATTATATTATCCATCTAGGATGTTTTATATGCATTTATATGCTATTTTATATGAATTTTGGGACTAACCTATTAACCTAGAGCCCAGTGCCAGTTTCTGTTTTTTCCTTATTTTTGAGTATCGCAGAAAAGGAAAACCAAACAGAGTCCAATTGTCCTGAAATTTCATGAAGATTGTTTTTGGACCAGAAGAAGCCCACGGAGTACCCGAGATGGACCAGAGGAGTCCCGAGGCCACCACGAGGGTGGGGGCGGGCCCCCCTATCTCGTGGCCACCTCGGGGACCCCCCTGACTTGTTCCCGACTACAACACCTCTTATATATAACCAAATTTCCAGAAAGAATCCCAGATCGGGAGTTCCACCGCCGCAAGCCTCTGTAGCCACCGAAAACCGATCTAGACCCGTCCCGGCACCCTGCCGGAGGGGGGAATCCCTCTCCGGTGGCCATCTTCATCATCCCAGCGCTCTCCATGACGAGGAGGGAGTAGTTCACCCTCGGGGCTGAGGGTATGTACCAGTAGCTATGTGTTTGATCTCTCTTTCTCGTGTTCTTGAGTCGGCATGATCTTGATGTATCGCGAGCTTTGCTATTATAGTTGGATCTTATGATGTTTCTCCCCCTCTACTCTCTTTTAATGGATCGAGTTTTCCCTTTGAAGTTATCTTATCGGGTTGAGTCTATAAGGATTTGATAACACTTGATGTATGTCTTGCATTTGCTTATCTGTGGTGACAATGGGATATCACGTGATCCACTTGGTGTATGTTTTGGTGATCAACTTGCGAGTTCCGTGACCTCGTGAACTTATGCATAGGGGTTGGCACACCTTTTAATCTTGACTCTCCGGTAGAAAGTTTGGGGAACTCTTTGAAGTTCTTTGTGTTGGTTGAATAGATGAATCTGAGATTGTGTGATGCATATCGTATAATCATACCCACGGATACTTGAGGTGACATTGGAGTATCTAGGTAACATTAGGGTTTCGGTTGATTTGTGTCTTAAGGTGTTATTCTAGTACAAATCTAAGATAGATTGAACGGAAAGAATAGCTTCGTGTTATTTTACTATGGACTCTTGAATAGATTGATCAGAAAGAATAACTTTGAGGTGGTTTCGTACCCTACAATAATCTCTTCGTTTGTTATCCGCTATTAGTGACTTTGGACTGACTCTTTGTTGCATGTTGAGGGATAGTTATATGATCCAATTAGGTTATTATTGTTGAGAGAATTTGCACTAGTGAAAGTATGAACCCTAGGCCTTGTTTCAACGCCTTGCAATACCGTTTACGCTCACTTTTATCATTAGTTACCTTGCTGTTTTATATTTTCAGATTACAAAAACCTATATCTACCATCCGTATTGCACTTGTATCACCATCTCTTCGCCTAACTACTGCACCTATACAATTTACCATTGTATTGGGTGTGTTGGGGTAACAAGAGACTCTTTGTTATTTGGTTGCAGGGTTGTTTGAGAGAGACCATCTTCATCCTATGCCTCCTACGGATTGATAAACCTTAGGTCATCCACTTGAGGGAAATTTGCTACTGTCCTACAAACATGTGCACTTGGAGGCCCAACAACGTCTACAAGAAGAAGGTTGTGTAGTAGACATCAAGCTCTTTTCTGGCGCCGTTGCCGGGGAGGTTAGTGCTTGAAGGTATATCTTTAGATCTTGCAATCGAATCTTTTAGTTTCTTGTTTTATCACTAGTTTAGTCTATAAAAGAAAACTACAAAAAATGGAATTAATGTTGCCTCATATGCTTCATCTTTTTAATGTCTTTTGTGAAAATAAGGATTCTGATAATTGTGCCAAAGTGTTAGAAGAAGAATGTATTAAAATGTTTGGCACTAAATATTTGAATGATGAGAATGATTGCAATGTTGTTAGTATGAATTCCTTGAATATCCATGATGCTAATGATATGCAAAGCCACAAGCTTGGGGAAGCTATGTTTGATGAAGATGATATTTTTTGTCCCCCAAGTTTTGATGAGCAAATTTATTTTGATGATAGCATGCCTCCTATTTATGATGATTATATTGATGAAAGTGGGTTTGGAAGAGTGTCAACTTTAGGAAGTAATGATCCCACTATTTTGGAGGGTGTTGAATCTTATTGTGATAATTATGAAAGTGGGTTTGGATAGTTCATGACTTTATTTAATCTTAATCCCACTATTTTGGAAGAGTGTCAACTTTGCATATAAGTAGATCATGAAAAGAATGCTTTATGTGATGGTTATATTGTTGAATTCATTCATGATGCTACTGAAGTTTATTATGAGGGAGGAATATATGCCTATAGGAATTGCAATAATATCATGTTTCCTCTCTATGTGCTTAAAGTTTTAAAGTTATGCTTGTTTTGCCTTCCTATACTAGTTGATTATTGTTCCCATAAGTTGTTTTCTCACAAAATCCCTATGCATAGGAAGTGGGTTAGACTTAAATGTGCTAATCATATTATTCATGATGCTCTCTTTATGTTTCAATTCTTATCTTTTATGTGAGCATCATTGAAATCATCATGCCTAGCTAGGGGCGTTAAACGATAGCGCTTGTTGGGACGCAACCCTATTTTATTTTTGTTCTTTGCTTTTTGCTCCTGTTCAGTAATAACTAATTCATCTAGCCTCTGTTTAGATGTGATTTTATGTTTTAATTAGTGTTTGTGCCAAGTATAACCTCTGGGAACACTTGGGTGAAGTCTTTGCGATCTTGCTGTAAAAAACAGAAACTTTTGCACTCACGAGATTAGCTGCCATTTTTTACTGGAGAGTGCGTTCAGGTTGATTCTTTTTGAAGATGATTAATAGACAAATTCCTCAGGTTCACCAATTTATTTCACAATTTTTGGAGTGACAGAATTATTCGACTGATACAGATTACTACAGACTGTTCTGTTTTTGACAGATTCTGTTTTCTATGTGCTGTTTGCTTATTTTGATGAAACTATGAGTAGTATCGGAGGGTATGAACCATAGAGAAGTTGGAATACAGTAGATATTACACCAATATGAATTTAGAATGAGTTCACAACAGTACCAAAAGTGATGATTTATTTTCTTATACAAACGGAGCTTACGAGTTTTCTGTTGAGTTTTCTGTTGTGAAGTTTTCAAGTTTTGGGTAAAGATTCGATGGACTATGGAATAAGGAGTGGCAAGAGCCTAAGCTTGGGGATGCCCAAGGCACCCCAAGGTAATATTCAAGGACAACCAAGAGCCTAATCTTGGGGATGCCCCAGATGGCATCCCCTCTTTTGTCTTCGTTCATCGGTAACTTTACTTGGAGCTATATTTTTATTCACCACACGATATCTGTTTTGCTTGGAGAGTCATTTTATTTTATTTTGTTTAGCTTTATGTTTGAATAAATTACCAAGTCTGAAATTCTTAAATGTTAGAGAGTCTTCATATAGTTACATAATTATTCGACTACTCATTGATCTTCACTTATATCTTTTGGAGTAGTTTGTCATTTGCTCTAGTGCTTCACTTATATCTTTTTAGAGCACGGCGGTGGTTTTATTTTGAATAAATAGATGAACTCTCATGCTTCATTTATATTATTTTTAGAGCCTTTAGACAGCATGGTAATTTTCTTGGGTTATAAAATTACTCCTAATATGATGGGCATCCAAGATGGGTATATAAAAACTTTCATATAAAGTGAATTGAATACTATGAGAAGTTTGATACCTGATGATTGTTTTGAGATATGAAGATGGTGATATTAGAGTCATGCTAGTTGAGTAGTTGTGAATTTAAGAGATACTTGTGTTAAATTTTGTGATTCCCGTAGCATGCACATATGGTGAACCGTTATGTGATGAAGTCGGAGCATGATTTATTTTTTGGTTGTCTTCCTTATGAGTGGCGGTCGGGGACGAGCGATGGTCTTTCCCTACCAATCTATCCCCCTAGGAGCATGCGCGTGGTACTTTGTTTCGATAACTAATAGATTTTTGCAATAAGTATGTGAGTTCTTTATGACTAATGTTGAGTCCATGGATTATACGCACTTTCACGCTTCCACCATTGCTAGCCTCTCTAGTACCGCGCAACTTTCGCCGGTACCATAAACCCACCATATACCTTCCTCAAAACAGCCACCATACCTACCTATTATGGCATTTCCATAGCCATTCCAAGATATATTGCCATGCAACTTTCCACCGTTCCATTTATTATGACACGCTTCATCATTTTCATATTGCTTTGCATGATCATGTAGTTGACATCGTATTTTTGGCAAAGCAACCATTCATAATTCTTTCATACATGTCACTCTTGATTCATTGCACATCCCGGTACACCGCCGGAGGCATTCACATAGATTCATATTTTGTTCTAAGTATCGAGTTGTAATTCTTGACTTGTAAGTAAATAAAAGTGTCATGACCATCATTATTAGAGCATTGTCCCATGTGAGGAAAGGATCATGGAGACTATGATTCCCCCACAAGTCAGGATGAGACTTCAGACGAAAAATAAAAAAAGGAGAAAAAAGAGGCCATAAAAAAGAGGGCCCAAAAAATAAAAATAAAATAAAATAAAAACAAAATGAGAGAAAAAGAGAGAAGGGGCAATGCTACTATCCTTTTACCACACTTGTGCTTCAAAGTAGCACTACGATCTTCATGATAGAGAGTCTCCTATGTTGTCACTTTCATATACTATTGGGAGTCTTTCATTATAGAACTTGGCTTGAATATTACAATGATGGGCTTCCTCAAAATGCCCTAGGTCTTCGTGCGCAAGCAAGTTGGATGCACACCCACTTAGTTTATTTTTGAGCTTTCATACACTAATAGCTCTAGTGTATCCGTTGTATGGCAATCCCTACTCACTCACATTGATATCTATTGATGGGCATCTCTATAGCCTATTGATACACCTAGTTGATGTGAGAGAATCTTCTCCTTTTTGTCTTCTCCACAACCACCATGCTATTCCACCTATAGTGTTATGTCCATGGCTCATGCTCATGTATTGCGTGAAGATTGAAAAAGTTTGAGAACATCAAAAGTATGAAGCAATTGCTTGGCTTGTCATCAGGGTTGTGCATGATTTAAATATCTTGTGTGGTGAAGATAGAGCATAGCCATAATATATGATTTTGTAGGGATAGCTTTCTTTGGCCATGTTATTTTGAGAAGACATGATTACTTTGTTAGTATGCTTGAAGTATTATTATTTTTATGTCAATATTAAACTTTTGTCTTGAATCTTTTGGATCTGAATATTCTTGCCACAATAAAAAGAATTACATGGATAAATATGTTAGGTAGCATTCCACATCAAAAATTCTGTTTTTATCATTTACCTACTCGAGGACGAGCAGGAATTAAGCTTGGGGATGCTTGATACGTCTCCAACGTATCTATAATTTTTGATTGTTCCATGCTATTATATTATCCATCTAGGATGTTTTATATGCTATTTTATATGATTTTTGGTACTAACCTATTAACCTAGAGCCCAGTGCCAGTTTTTGTTTTTTCCTTGTTTTTGAGTATCGCAGAAAAGGAAAACCAAACAGAGTCCAATTGACCTGAAATTTCACGGAGATTGTTTTTGGACCAGAAGAAGCCCACAAAGTATCGGAGATGAACTAGAGGAGTCTCGAGGCCACCACGGGGGGGGGGGGGCCTCGCCCCCTGGGAGCGCCCCCTATCTCGTGGCCGCCTCGGGGACCCCCTGACTTGTTCCCAACTCCAACACCTTTTATATATACCCAAATTTCTAGAAAGAAACCTAGATCGGGAGTTCCGCTGTCGCAACCCTCTGTATCCACCGAAAACAAATCTAGACCCGTTTCGGCACCCTGTCGGAGGGAGGAATCCCTCTCCGGTGGCCATCTTCATCATCCTGGCGCTCTCCATGATGAGGAGGGAGTAGTTCACCCTTGAGGCTGAGGGTATGTACCAGTCGCTATGTGTTTGATCTCTCTTTCTCGTGTTCTTGATTCGGCACGATCTTGATGTATGCCGAGCTTTGCTATTATAGTTGGATCTTATGATGTTTCTCCCCCTCTACTCTCTTGTAATGGATTGAGTTTTCCCTTTGAAGTTATCTTATCAAATTGAGTCTTTAAGGATTTGAGAACACTTTATGCATGTCTTGCATGTGCTTATCTATGGTGACAATGGGATATCACGTGATCCACTTGATGTATGTTTTGGTGATCAACTTGCGAGTTCCGTGACCTCGTGAACTTATGCATATGGGTTGGCACACATTTTCGTCTTGACTCCCCAGTAGAAACTTTGGGACACTCTTTGAAGTTCTTTGTGTTGGTTGAATAGATCAATCTTACATTGTGTGATGCATATCGTATAATCATACCCACGAATACTTGAGGTGACATTGGAGTATCTAGGTGACATTAGGGTTTTAGTTGATTTGTGTCTTAAGGTGTTATTCTAGTACGAACTCTAGGATATATTGAATGGGAAGAATAGCTTTGTGTTATTTTACTATGGACTCTTGAATAGATCGATCAGAAAGAATAACTTTGAGGTGGTTTCGTACCCTACAATAATCTCTTCGTTTGTTCTCCGCTATTAGTGACTTTGGAGTGACTCTTTGTTGCATGTTGAGGGATAGTTATATGATCAAATTAGGTTATTATTGTTGAGAGAACTTGCACTAGTGAAAGTATGAACCCTAGGCCTTGTTTCAACGCATTGCAATACCGTTTACGCTCACTTTTATCATTAGTTACCTTGCTGTTTTTATATTTTCAGATTACAAAACCTATATCTACCATCCATATTGCACTTGTATCACCATATCTTCGACGAACTAGTGCACCTATACAATTTACCATTGTATTGGGTGTGTTAGGGACACAAGATACTATTTGTTATTTGGTTGCAGGGTTGTTTGAGAGAGACCATATTCATCCGACGCCTCCCATGGATTGATAAACCTTAGGTCATCCACTTGAGGGAAATTTGCTACTGTCCTACAAACCTCTGCACTTGGAGGCCCAACAACATCTACAAGAAGAAGGTTGTGTAGTAGACATCTCTGGACACACCTATTTGAGAGAGCCAAAATTATGTCATGACTTGTTAGAATTGCTCTCTATGCTTCACTTAAATTTTTCTGAGCTCTGGACTTGCTCTAATGCTTTACTTATATCTTTTTGAGCATGGTGTGATTTAGTATTTTTGAAGAAGTGCTCTCTTGCTTCACTTAGATTTATTTGAGAGTTAGTAGAATTTTCAAGAAATTCTCTCTTGCTTCACTTAAATTAGTTTGAGAGAATTAAAATTTTATTATGCTCACGATCTTCACTTATATTTGTTGGAGTTTGTCAAAAGCAACGCATGAAAATTAGTCCCAAAGTGATAGAAATCCAAGAAGGATATAATAAAAAAATTCATGAAGATCATTGGACAAAATAAACTTGATTCTTAGTAATAGTTTTGAGATAGGATGATGTGATATGTGACTTATGTTGGTGAGTAATTATCCTTTAGTAAGAATATTGGTGTTAGGGTTTGTGATTCTCTATGCAAGTACGAAAGTCAATAGTCATGCAATGGAGTGATATCCTACTTATGGTGCGTTATTCGGTGTTATTTATGATTAATGCTTGCTTATGAGATTATATGTTTCTTAGTTGGTCGCTTCCCAATCTTTTGCTAGCCTTCATTTTGCACTAAGTATGATCACTACTTGTGCATCCAAAACCTTTAACGCAGTTTTGCCACATGAGTCCACTATATCTACCTATTTGTGGTATTCTTTTGCCGTTCTAAGCAAATTTGCATGTGTCATCTCTAATTTTCAAAAGAAACTTCTCTTTTGTGTGTTTGTTTCGCTCGCGGAGCGGTGAGGGGTGGCTAATATTTTCCATGATAGATGTGTTATTCTCAAGATGAGTGTTTATTCACTTGTCATTGCATGAGAGTAAGGCAAAGATATTAGGGATGCCTAGTCCGAAAATGCAAAAAAAAATTGAATTTACTTTATGTTGTCCAATAATAAATTCCTTGGAAAGTGTTGGTATGGAGGGCAACCGTGGATACGACTAGCCATGGAAAGGGAAAGTATGGTGGAAAAATGAATAAACGTTATTTCCTGTTTGGGAACCGCCTATGATATATCTATGCATGGAAAGTATTGGGAACTCTAAGTCGTTTTCGTTGGTGGGATGGATACACCTCTCAAAATGTTTTTATCTCTAAGTTTTTCGCTTTGAGCTTCGGCACCTCTACAAATCCCTACTTCTCTCTGCAAAGGGCCTTTCTTTTACTTTATGCAATTTTTAGTTTGGGTCTCCATCTTCTCTTATAAAAGCACCAACTAGGAGGCAATATGATCATACTTAAGTATTGGGTGTAGCTAATATTCGAGTGTGTTTCATGAATGGATCAATGTTTGAGCATGATGGGCTAGGGATAACTTATTTTAGCGTTGATATTTTGAAAGACATGATTGCTTGTTGATATGCTTGAGTATCTAAATTATCGTGTCAAAACTAGACTATTTCTTTGAACAACTAAAAGTCCAATTGTCCATGCTATAAAGAAAAGAATATGATATGACATGATAGGCAGCATTCCACATCAAATTTTTTGTTTTTTATCACTTACCTACTCGAGGACGAGTAGGAGTTAAGCTTGGGGATGCTGATACGTCTCCAACGTATCTATAAGTTTTGATTGTTCCATGCTGTTATATTATCAATCTTGGATGTTTTATAATCATTTTAGTCATTTTATATCATTTTTTGGTACTAACCTATTGACATAGTGCCAAGTGCCAGTTCCTGTTTTTCCCATGTTTTTTACATCGCAGAAAATCAATATCAGATGGCTTCCAAATGCCATGAAACTTTACAGAGAATTTTTATCGGCCAAAAGGAACACAATGGGCCCTGGCTACGCCTGGGGGGTGCCCCGAGGGGGGCACAACCCACCAGGGCATGCCAGGAGTTCCAGGCACGCTCTGGTGGGTTGTGCCCACCTCGGGTGCCCCCAGACCATCACTTTGCTCTATAAATACCCCAAAAATCCCAGAACCCTAGAGGAGTTGAGGAAATATTCATCCAGCCGCCGCAGAGTCCAGAACCACCAGTTCCAATCCAGACACCATCTCAGATGGGGTTCACTACCTCCATTAGTACCTCTCCGATGATGCGTGTGTAGTTCTTTGTAGACCTTTGGGTCCGTAGTTAGTAGCTAGATGGCTTCATCTCTCTCTCTTGATTCTCAATACAATGGTCACTTGGAGATCCATATGATGTAACTCTTTTGCGGTGTGTTTGTTGGGATCCGATGAGCTTTGAGTTTATGATCAGATATATCTTTTTATATCCATGAAAGTTAATTGAGTTTCTTTGATCTCTTATATGTGTGATTTATTATAGCCTCATATTTATTCTCCGATATTTGGGTTTTGTTTGGACAACTTGATCTATTTATCATGCAATGGGAAGATGTGCTTTGTAGTGGGTTCAATCATACGGTGCTCGATCCCAGTGACAGAAAGGGAAACGACACGTATTTATCGTTGCTACTAAGGATAAAATGATGGGGTCTATCTCTACATAGATAGATCTTGTCTACATCATGTCATCATTCTTATTGCATTACTCCGTTTCTCCATTAACTTAATACACTAGATGCATATTGGATAGCGGTCGATGTGTGGAGTAATAGTAGTAGATGCAGGCAGGAGTCGGTCTACTAATCTTGGACGTGATGCCTATATAATGATCATTTCCTGGATATCGTCATAATTATTTGAAGTTCTATCAATTTCCCAACAGTAATTTCTTTACCCACCGTTTGCTATTTTTCTCGAGAGAAGCCACTAGTGAAACCTACGGCCCCCAGGTCTTCATTCTCCTATATTTGCCTTTGCGATCTACTTTTCTCTTGCATTTATTTTTAGATCTACTAAACCAAAAACCCAAAAATACTTTGCTGCAATTTATTCTTATTTATTTATTTGGCATTTGATCTATCAATTTACTACAAAATTGTCTTACGTCCATTTGCCTAGCTTGAGGTGTCATACCTCGAAAGGGATTGACAACCCCTTTAACACGTCGGGTTGCGAGGATTTGTTATCTGTGTGCAGGTGTTGTTTACGTTGTGTTGCTTGGTTCCCCTACTGGTTTGATAACCTTGGTTTTATATCTAAGGGAAATACTGATAGAAGCAAAGGTGTCCCGTCTTTCAATGAGATGGTGGCTATCGTTTTGGAGGAAGTCGGCTTTGACGATCCGACTACGAACGTGCGAGGACGTCGCGCCTTAGCAATCGCCGGAGCACGATCAACCTAACCATGAAGGTATGTTTCCTGCAGGCAAATGAAGAACAAGCGAGAAACTAAGATTGCAATCTGGATACTGCGAATATAAAAGGAAAGCTTTATTGATCAAGGTGGGGTTTTGTGACGCCTTTGTCTGGTCGTTGAACACAAACGAAGTATGCGAAGTTGCAGTTATGGCGAACTTTAATCTAAAAAAGACCCAAAGTATAAATGATGCCCTAGGGGCTATATATATGGAGGAAGAGGGGGAATTTCGTGGCCCTTGGAGGAGGGGTCCGAAACCAACCCTAACTATTGTTTCCGCACACATACAGACTCGAAAAACATCCTATACTCAAGTATTTCGAAATTACATGGGCCTATCCCAATAATAAGTTGACGCGGCACCTATAATAGCCTTTGGACGAAATTATGAAGTGGCATCTTGTATATTTCATCCAAGGCTTCACGCACTCATTATGGTGGCTTCAAAGTCCTGAAATCATCACTTGTAACTCTGTTCGTGTTCCCCTTGCGCATGCCATCATCACCATGCTTGATCTTACTCCAATGATCATCCTTCTTGTCCAAGCTAGGCCCTTCATTTGTAAGCAAGACAAATGTATCCAATTTAGGCAGCCTAATATTCTCATGAACATTAGAATCATTACCAAGAAACGAAAGTACCTGGTAATTTAATTGGCGTGCATGAGCTCTAGTAATTGGTCCTGTATATGTAGTAGTAAGGGATGTGGGTGTAACTTTGTTAGTGATGTCCTCACCATCCTCCCCTTCTTGAAATGAAGTCGTCCTTGACGGAAGCTCATCTTCCTCACCCAAGTAAGGCTTCAAATCTGTAATGTTAAAAGTGGGACTAACCCCAAAATCTACAGGCAACTCAAGTTTATATGCATTATCATTCATTTTTTCTAACACCTTAAAAGTACCATCAGCACGTGGCATTAGCTTTGACTTGCGCAAATTAGGAAACCTATCCTTATGCAAATGTAACCAAACAAGATCTCCAGGTGCAAAGACAACACGTTTTCTACCCTTATCTCCAACAAGTTTATATTTAGCATTCATGCGCTCAATATTTTCCTTAGTTAACTCATGCATTTTTAAGATCAATTCAGCATGTTATTTAGCATCAAAATTAACCTTCTCCGAAGATGGTAGAGGCAACAAATCAATAGGTGCACGAGGTAGGAAACCATACACAATTTCAAAAGGGCACATCTTAGTAGTAGAATGCAGCGATCGATTACAAGAAAATTCAATATGAGGCAAGCATTTTCCCATATTTTCTTTTTATTCTTCAAAACAGCCCTAAGCATGGTAGACAATGTTCTATTGACTACATCAGTTTACCCATCAGTTTCGGGATGACATTTAGTACTAAAAAGAAGTTTAGTCCCCAACTTAGCCCATAAACATCTCCAAAAGTGGCTAAGAAATTTAGTATCATGATCTGAAACAATAGTATTTGGCACACCATGCAAGCAAATAATTTCACGAAAGAACAAATTAGCAACATTAATAGCATCATCGCTTGTCGGGGGGATGAACCCTGGGTAGGCAACGGAACCCGGATCCTTTTAAAAAACAACGAGGCTGGCGTTGCCCCTCAAGATGGCTCGCGCTTGGCCCGGTCGCTCGACCCGCCCAAGCCCCCTCGACCCGGGCTAATCACCAAGACTTCTCCGACAAGCCAGCTCAAAACAGCTGAGCCCGGCACACCAAGACTTCTCCAACAAGTTAGCTCCCCCTTGGCAAGTTCTCCAACTCGGCCAAGGGTTAGCGTTCGTCCCATCCCAGCCGTACGATGGGATGAATCGCCACCAACTGATGACCAAAGCCACAATGCTCTACCCATGCTTTTGGTTAGCCGGACAAGGCAATAGTGCCCCCCACCTACCCGCTGACCATAGCCGGTGTGGCAACAGTGCACCCGTCATCACCCATGACGCCAGCAAGGGGCGACCTGATGGAGCACCACTGTAGCCAACTTGACCTGGCCACTCCCTGGCGATCAACAAGACGGCCAACAGTGCCCCCGTACCCGACGGGTCCCGTGCCCGGGGAACCCGACGAGGCCTGGTACCCGGCAGGTCCCAGCCCCGGGTTCCCAGACACTGACGACCCGGCCCTACAACCATGTAACATTACCATTGTACCCATGGGGGTTGACCTATAGAACCCCCAGGAGCCCTCATGCATAGGAGAGAGTAGTAGTATCGACACGATCATCGGCGGAAGCAAGATCATCTCGTCCCGCTTACACATACACCTAGCTAGCAACACCCGAGAAGAGGGAACTGCCTAAGCCTTGGCTAGCCTTCCTTCTTCCTCCATATAGCTCTAGGAGCAACCCTCTACTGTTACGTCTAAACCACACTCTGCAGGACTAGGGGTGTTATCTCTCCGGAGAGCCTCGAACCTGGGTATGTCCTGCGTCCCACGCTCGCTCATGCCGACCTCACCTCTGGAGCCCACCAGTGCCCTCGAGCATCCTCCTCTCTTTAGCCATCCCATGGCATCTGCCGTGCGCCCACCACGACAGTTGGCGCCCACCGTGGGGCAGCTCGAGGTCCTGGCCGAGAGCATGCTTCAGACGGGGCTCTACTCTGACTCCGACGAGCCCGTCAGGCTGGCGGACGACGTCATCGACGCACTCGCCACCTCCTTCGCCACGCTGTGCATCTCCGATGCGCCTGTGGCCGACGAGTAACCCAACGAGATAATTTACTTTTCCGACTCCCCCTTTCCCTCGGCGGCGGCACTCCCCCCGGGTCGATGGACCTCTGCGTGGAGGTTTTCGTCACCGACACAGGCGCCGCTTCCTCGTCTAGCGTGGGGAGGACGGTCGCCGAAGCTAGGACCGTAGCGGAGCGGGCTAGCCGGCCACGATGCAGAGCCTTCGCGTCCCCATCGGCACCGACATTTATGCCTCCGACATCGCCGAGGCCCGGACTCGCCTCAACGAGGACCGCCAGCGCCTTCTGGACCTCACCGAGACGCTTGCTGCCACACAGCGCCTCCTCGACTCCGCTCAGCTGGAGCGCAACGCCGCCTACGGCTTCACGCCAGACGCCCCTGAGCCAAGCTGGGTCGCCGACGTGCGGGTCTGGGGCGGCGCGATCTGGCGCGCCTTCGGCGCCGTCCCTCCCGTCTACGAGACTCCCATGAAGAACATGTGTGCTGCCTAGGCGGCTGCGGTCGTCCTGGACCATCTCGCGGGAGAATAGCTGCAGGACCGCCTCAAGAGGGTGAACGACCTCCTCGCTGCGGCCAACGCGTAGCAGGACCGCCTCAACCAACTCGCCAAGCCGTCCGGATCCGGTTCCGCCCGCGTCGCTGGACCCGGCGATTTCCAGCACACGGCGTCCTCTCCACCCGGCGAGGCGCACTCCGGCCCCACCCGGACCCGACGCAACCCCGCCCTGACGACTGCCGGCGGCTTGGGCGACGAGCCGACTTCGGAGGCCCGACACCGACTCGACCCTCTGCTCCAACCCAGCCGATGTCTGATGGGAAGAGACCCGCCCCCCCGCGGCGTGGTGACTGACCGGCTCGGCCCGCGTGCCATCGACGACATCGACGCCCATCACTGCCTTGACCGATTCACCCTCTTCCAAGAGCTGGAGGAAACCAGCCCCGTCGGGCCGGCGTGCTTCGGACCGCGCATTCGAGGTGAGCCCTTTACCAAAGGGTTCACGCTCCCCCGCGACACCCCAAGTACAACGGCACCGTGAAGCCGGAGGACTGGCTCAATGACTACACCACCGCCATCGGCATCGCCGGCAGCAACCGCCGCCTCGCCGTGCGCTACATGCCTCTCATGCTCCAGGGGTCGGCCCGCACCTGGTTGAACAGTCTGCCAGAGGGCAGCATCAACGCGTGGGTCGATTTTGACAAAGCCTTCATGCGCAACTTCATCGACACATACAAGCGACCCGGCCACCCAGTCAGCTCGCCATGTGCGTGCAGGGACCTGCAAAAACCAGCCGCGAGTACCTCGCACGCTGGACTCAGCTCCAGAACAGCTGCGAGGGCGTCCATGAAGTCCAGGCAATCCAATACTTCGTCAACAGCTGCCGAGACGGCACCCTCCTCAAGGACAAGGTCTTGCGCTCCGAGCCGGCCACCATGGCCGCGCTCATGGTGATGGCGGACAAGTACGCTGATACATCCATTTTGCATCATGCTTTTATATCAATATTTATTGCATTATGGGTTGTTATTACACATTATGTCTCAATACTTATGCGTTTTCTCTCTTATTTTACAAGGTTTACATGAAGAGAGGGAATGCTGGCAGCTGGAATTCTGGGCTGGAAAAGGAGCAAATATTAGACCTATTTTGCACATCTCCAAAAGTCCTGAAACTCCATGGGAATTATTTTCAGAATATATAAAAAATATTGGGCGAAATAAGTAACAGAGGGGGGCCACCCACCGTTCACGAGGGTGGGGGTGCGCGCAGTATATAAAAAATATTAGGCGAAAGAAGTACCAGAGGGGGGCCACCCACCGTCCGCGAGGGTGGGGGCGCACCCTACCCCCCTAGGCGCGCCCCCTGCCTCGTGGGCCCCCTAGTGGCCCTCTGATGCCCATCTTTGGCTATATGGAGTCTTTCGTCGAGGAAAAAATCATAAGAAAGCTCACGGGATGAAACTCCGCCGCCACGAGGCAGAACCTTAGCGAAATCAATCTAGGGCTCCGGCGGAGCTGTTCTGCCAGGGAAACTTCCCTCCGGGAGGGGGAAATCATCACCATCGTCATCACCAATGATCCTCTCATCGGGAGGGGGTCAATCTCCATCAACATCTTCACCAGCACCATCTCATCTCAAACCCTAGTTCATCTCTTGTATCCAATCTTTTCATCCAAACCTCAGATTGGTACCTGTGGGTTGCTAGTAGTGTTGATTACTCCTTGTAGTTGATGCTAGTTGGTTTACTTGGTGGAAGATCATCTGTTCAGATCCATTATGCATTTTAATACCCCTCTGATTATGAACATGAACATGCTTTGTGAGTACTTACGTTTGTTCCTGAGGACATGGGAGAAGTCTTGCTATAAGTAGTCATGTGAATTTGATATTCGTTCGATATTTTGATGAGATGTATGTTGTCATCCCTCTAGTTGGTGTCATGTGAACGTCGACTACATGACACTCCACCGTTGTTTGGGCCTAGAGGGAGGCATTGGGAAGTAATGAGTAGATGATGGGTTGCTAGAGTGACAGAAGCTTAAACCCTAGTTTATGCGTTGCTTCTTAAGGGGCTGATTTGGATCCATATGTTTCATGCTATGGTTAGGTTTACCTTAATATTTTTGTTGTAGTTGCGGATGCTTGCAATGGTGGTTAATCATAAGTGGGATGCTTATCCAAGTAAGGGCAGTACCCAAGCACCGGTCCACCCACATATCAAATTATCAAAGTACCGAACGCGAATCATATGAATGTGATGAAAACTAGCTTGACGATAATTCCCATGTGTCCTTGGGAGCGCGTTCCTTTATATAAGAGTTTGTCCAGGCTTGTCCTTTGCTACAAAAAGGATTGGGCCATCTTGCTACACCTTATTTACTTGCATTAGTTGTTACTTGTTACAAATTACCATATCACAAAACTATCTGATACCGATAATTTCAGTGCTTGCAGAAAATACCTTGCTGAAAACCGCTTATCATTTCCTTCTGCTCCTCGTTGGGTTCGACACTCTTACTTATCTAAAAGGCTGATAGATCCCCTACACTTGTGGGTCATCAATACTATTTTCTGGCGCCATTGCCGGGGAGTGAAGCACCTTTGGTAGGTGGAATCTGGTAAGGAAAAATTTATATAGTGTGCTGAAATTTACTATCACTTGTTACTATGGAACATAATCCTTTGAGGGGCTTGTTCGAGGTATCTTCACCCCGACTTATGGAGCAAAGAGTTACTCCTCAACGTACTGAACCTATTGAAAATGTTTACTTTGAAATTCCTTCGAGTATGATAGAGAAGCTGCTAGCTAATCCTTTCACAGGTGATGGAACATTACATCCTGATTTGCACCTAATCTATGTGGATGAAGTTTGTGGATTATTGAAGCTAGCAGGTATGTATGAGGATGTTATGAAGAAGAAGATCTTCCCTTTATCTTTGAAGGGATATGCATTGACATGGTTGAGGATATGTGATGATATTGGATCATGGAACTACCAACGTTTGAAATTGGAATTTCATCAGAAGTTTTATCCTATGCATCTTGTTCATCATGATCATAATTATATAATTGTTGGCCTCGCGAAGGAGAAATCATCGCTCATGCTTGGGGGAGGCTCAAGTCAATGTTATATTCATGCCCCAATCATGAGCTCTCAAAAGAAATGATTATTCAAAAAATTTATGCTCAGCTTTCTCTCAGTAATCGCTCCATGCTCGATACTTCTTGTAATGGATCTTTTATGATGAAGACTTTTGAATTCAAATGGGATTTGCTGGAAAGAATTAAACGCAACTCTAAAGATTGGGACCTCGACGAAGGTAAGGAGTCAGGTATAAAACCTAAGTTTGATTGTGTTAAATCTTTTATGGATACTGATGCTTTCCGTGAATTTAGCACTAAATATGGACTTGACTCCGAGATAGTAGCTTCTATCTGTGAATCCTTTGCTACTCATGTTGATCTCCCTAAGGATAAGTGGTTTAAATATAATCCACCCATTGAAGTAAAATTAGTTTCACCTATTAAAGTTGAAGAAAAGACTATCACTTATAATGATCATGTTGTTCCTACTACTTATATTGAGAAACCACCTTTCCCTGTAAAAATAAAGGATTATGCTAAAGCTTCAACTGTGGTTAACAAAAGTAATATTAAGACACCAAAACCCCCTGAGGAAATTAAGGTTGAATGTAGTATTGCTATGGTTAAAGATCTCTTGGCCGATAACATTGATGGGCATGTTATTTACTTCTGCCATGAATCTGCTACAATTGCTAGACCCGATACTAAAAATAAACATAGACTTGTTGTAGGCATGCCTGTTTTTTCTATTAAAATAGGAGAGCATTGCTATCATGGCTTATGTGATATGGTGCTAGTGCAAGTGCAATACCTCATTCCTTATACAAAGAAATTATGCATGATATAGCACCTGCTGAGATAGAAGAGATTGATGTTACAATTAAGATTGCCAATAGAGATACTATTTCACCAGTTAGGATTGTTAGAGATGTTGAAGTCTTGTGTGGGAAAGTTAAATATCTTGCTGATTTTCTTGTTCTTGGTTCCCCACAAGATGACTTTTGTCCCATTATATTTGGTAGACCCTTCTTGAATACTGTTAATGCTAAGATAGACTGCAATAAGGATATTGTTTCTATGGGTTTAGGGGATATGTCTCATGAGTTTAATTTTGCTAAATTTCATAGACAACCCCATGATAAATAATTTCCTAGTAAATATGAAATTATTGGTCTTTCTTCTATTGCCATGCCTCTTACTGATCCTTTAGAACAATATTTGCTAAACCATCAAAATGATATGTTTATGAATTAAAGAAGGGAAATAGATGAAGTATTCTTTAAACAGGGACCTATTTTGAAACACAACTTGCCTGTTAAAATTCTACGGGGACCTCCTCCACCCAAGGGTGATCCCGTGTTTGAGCTTAAACCATTACCTGATACTCTCAAATATGCTTATCTTGATGAGAAAGAGATATATCCTGTTATTATTAGTGCTAACCTTTCAGAGCATGAAGAAAAGAAATTATTGAAAACTTTGAAGAAGCACCGTGCTGCTATTGGATATACTCTTGATGATCTTAAGGGCATTAGTCCCACTCTATTCCAGCACAAAATAAAGCAGGAGAAAGACGCTAAAGCAGTTGTTGATAACCAACGATGGTTAAACCATAAGATGAAAGAAGTGGTAAGAAAAGAAATACTAAAGCTTCTGGAGGCAGGTATAATTTATCATGTGGCTGATAGTCAGTGGGTAAGTCATGTCCATTGTGTCCCTAAGAAGGGAGGTATTACTGTTGTTCCTAATGATAAAGATGAATTGATCCCACAAAGAATTGTTACAAGTTATAGAATGGTAATTGATTTCCGCAAATTAAATAAATCTACTAAAAAGGATCATTACTCGTTACCTTTTATTGATCAAATGCTAGAAAGATTATCCAAACATACACATTTTTGCTTTCTAGAGGGTTATTCTGGTTTCACTCAAATACCTGTGTCAAAAGAGGATAAAAAAAGACAACTTTTACTTGCCCTTTTGGTACCTTTGCTTATAGACGTATGCCTTTTGGTTTATGTAATGCACCTGCTACCTTTCAAAGATGTATGACTGCTATATTCTCTAACTTTTGTGAAAAGATTGTTGAGGTATTCATGGATGATTTCTCTGTTTATGGGACTTCTTTTGATAATTGCTTAAGCAACCTTGATCGAGTTTTGCAGAGATGTGAAGAAACTAATCTTGTCTTGAACTGGGAGAAGTGCCACTTTATGGTTAATGCAGGTATTGTCTTGGGGCATAAAATTTCTGAAAGAGGTATTGAAGTTGATAAATCTAAAGTTGATGCTATTGAAAAGATGTCGTGTCCTAAGGACATTAAAGTTATAAGAAGCTTCCTTGGTCATGCCGATTTTTATAGGAGGTTCATTAAGGACTTTCCTAAAATTTCTCGGCCTCTGACTAATCTCTTACAAAAAGATGTTGCTTTTTTCTTTGATGATGATTGTGTAGAAGCGCTTGAAATACTTAAGAAAACTTTGGTTTCTGCAACTATTGTTCAGCCTCCTGATTGGAATTTACCATTTGAAATTATGTGTGATGCTAGTGATTATGCTGTAGGGGCTGTTCTAGGACAAAGAGTTGATAAGAAATTAAATGTTATCCAATATGCTAGTAAAACTCTAGACAGTGCTCAAAGAAATTATGCTATTACTGAAAAATAATTTTTAGCAGTCGTATTTGCTTGTGATAAGTTCAAACCTTACATTGTTAATTCTAAAGTAACTGTTCACACTGATCATGCTGCTATTAAATATCTTATGGAAAAGAAAGATGCTAAACCTAGACTTATTAGATGGGTTCTCTTGCTACAAGAATTTGGTTTGCATATTATTGATAGAAAGGGAGCTGAGAACCCCGTTGCAAACAACTTGTCTAGGTTAGAGAATGTTCTTGATGACCCACTACCTATTGACGATAGCTTTCCTGATGAACAACTAGCTGTCATAAATGCTTCTCATACTGCTCCATGGTATGCTGATTATGCTAATTATATTGTTGCTAAATTTATACCACCTTGTTTCACATACCAGCAAAAAAAAGTTCTTCTATGATTTAAGACATTACTTCTGGGATGACCCACATCTTTATAAATAAGGAGTAGATGGTGTTATTAGACGTTGTATACCTGAGCATGAACAGGAACAGATCCTATGCAAGTTTCACTCTGAGGCTTATGGAGGACACTATGCTGGAGACAGAACTGCACATAAGGTATTGCAATCCAGTTTTTATTGGCCTACTCTCTTCAAGGAATCCCATAAGTTTGTCTTGTCTTGTGATGAATGTCAAAGAATTGGTAATATTAGTAGACGTCAAGAAATGCCTATGAACTATTCACTTGTTATTCAACCATTTGATGTTTGGGGCTTTGATTATATGGGACCTTTTCCTTCCTCTAATGGGCATACTCATATTTTAGTTGATGTTGATTACGTTACTAAGTGGGTAGAAGCTATTCCATCTAGTAGTGCTGATCGTAACACCTCTATTAAGATGCTTAAAGAAGTTATTTTTCCGAGGTTTGGAGTCCCTAGATATCTAATGACTGATGGTGGTTCACATTTTATTCATGGTGCTTTTCGTAAAATGCTTGCTAAGTATGATGTTAATCATAGAATTGCATCTCCATATCATCCACAGTCTAGTGGTCAAGTAGAACTTAGCAATAGATAGCTTAAATTAATTTTGCAAAAGATTGTTAATAGATCTAGAAAGAATTGGTCTAAGAAACTTGATGGTGCATTATGGGCTTATAGAACTGCATACAAAAATCCTATGGGTATGTCTCCATATAAAATGGTTTATGGTAAAGCATGTCACTTACCTCTTGAACTAGAACATAAGGCATATTGGGCTATTAAAGAGCTCAACTATGACTTCAAACTTGCCAGTGAGAGGTGACTTTTTGACATTAGCTCACTTGATGAATGGAGAACCCAGGCTTATGAGAATGCCAAACTATTTAAAGAAAAAGTTAAAAGATGGCATGACAAAAGGATACAAAAACGTGAGTTAATGTAGGTGATTATGTATTTTTAGACAACTCTCATTTAAGATTTTTTGCAGGAAAACTCCTCTCTAAATGGGAAGGTCCTTACATCATTGAGGAGGTCTACCGTTCCGGTGCCATAAAAATCAACAACTTCGAAGGCACAAATCCAAGGGTGATGAACGGTCAAAGAATCAAACATTATATCTCAGGTAATCCTATAAATGTTGAAACTAATGTTATTGAAACAGTAACCCCGGAGGAATATATAAGGGACACTTTCTAGAACGTTTCAGACTCCGAAAAGGAATAGGCACGTGGTGCAGTAAATAAACCGACTCCAAAATAGTTCTAATGGCAATTTTTCTCCATTTTGGAATATTTAAGAAAATAGGAAAATAAGAAGCAGACCGAAAAGGACACGAGGCTTCCACGAGGGTGGAGGGCGCGCCCCCTGCCTCGTGGGCACATCATTTGCTCTCCGGACCCCGTATTATTGCACGATACTTCTTTTGGTCGGTAAAAATTCACTATATAATCTCCCGAAGGTTTTGACCACTGTATCATGCAAATATCTCCTTGATACGTCTCCAACGTATCTATAATTTTTGATTTGTTCTATGCTATTATATTATCTATTTTGGATGATAACTGACTTTATTTTACACTTTTATATTATTTTTGGGACTAACCAATTAACCGGAGGCCCAGCCCGAATTGCTGTTTTTTTGCCTATTTCAGTGTTTCATAGAAAAGGAATATCAAACGGAGTCCAAACGGAATGAAACCTTCGGGAACGTGATTTTTGGAACAAACGTGATCCAAAGGACTTGGAGTGAACGTCAAGCAATCAACAAGGAGGCCACGAGGCAGGGGCGCGCCTACCCCTCCTGGGCGCGCCCTCCACCCTCGTGGGCCCCTCGTTGCTCTACCGACCTACTTCTTCCTCCTATATATATCCATGTACCCTGCAAACATCCAGGAGTACCACGAAACCCTATTTCCACCGCCACAACCTTCTATACCCAAGAGATCCCATCTTGGGGCCTTTTTCGGAGCTCCACCGGAGGGGCCGTTGATCACGGAGGGCCTCTACATCAACTACATGTCTCTCCGATGATGTGTGAGTAGTTTACCTCAGACCTACGGGTCCATAGCTAGTAACTAGATGGCTTCTTCTCTCTCTTTGGATCTCAATACAAAGTTCTCCTCGATTCTCTTGGAGATCTATTCGATGTAACTCTTCTTTTTGCGGTGTGTTTGTCGCGATCCGATGAATTGTGGGTTTATGATCTAGTTTATCTATGAACAATATTTGAATCTTCTCTGAATTCTTTTATGTATGATTGGTTTATCTTTGCAAGTCTCTTCGAATTATCAGTTTGGTTTGGCCTACTAGATTGAACTTTCTTGCAATGGGAGAAGTGCTTAGCTTTGGGTTCAATCTTGCGGTGCTCGATCCCAGTGACAGAAAGGAAAACGACACGTATTGTATTGTTGCCATCAAGGATAAAAAGATGGGGTTTACATAATATTGCATGAGTTTATCCCTCTACATCATGTCATCTTGCTTAAGGCATTACTTTGTTCTTATGAACTTAATACTCTAGATGCATGCTGGATAGCGGTCGATGTGTGGAGTAATAGCAGTAGATGCAGGCAGGAGTCGGTCTACTTGTCTCGGACGTGATGCCTATATACATGATCATGCCTAGATATTCTCATAATTATTCGCTTTTCTATCAATTGATCGACAGTAATTTTTTCACCCACCATAATACTTATGCTATCTTGAGAGAAGCCACTAGTGAAACCTATGGCCCCCGGGTCTATCTTCCATCATATTAATCTACCGTTATTTCCATTACCGTTTATTTTGCAATCTTTAATTTCAATCTATATCATAAAAATACCAAAAAATATTAATCTTATTATTATCATCTCTATAAGATCTCACTCTTGCAAGTGGTCGTGAAGGGATTGACAACTCCTTTATCGCGTTGGTTGCGAGGTTCTTATTTGTTTGTGTAGGTACGAGGTGACTCGTGCGTGGTCTCCTACTGGATTGATACCTTGGTTCTCAAAAACTGAGGGAAATACTTACGCTGCTGTGACGCCCCCGATTTGACCGTACACTAATCATACACGGAAACGTGTACGATCAAGATCAGGAACTCACGGGAAGATATCACAACACAACTCTACAAATAAAATAAGTCATACAGGCATCATATTACAAGCTAGGGGCCTCGAGGGCTCGAATACAAGAGCTCGATCATAGACGAGTCAGCGGAAGCAACAATATTTGAGTACATACATAAGTTAAATAAGTTTGCCTTAAGAAGGCTAGCACAAAATGGGATACAGATCGAAAGAGGCGCAGGCCTCCTGCCTGGGATCCTCCTAAACTACTCTTGGTCATCGTCAGCGGCCTGCACATAGCAGTAGGCACCTCCCGACTAGTAGCAGTCGTCATCGACAGTGGCGTCTGGATCCAGGACTCCAACGTATGGTCGCAGCAATCGGGTATAGGAAGGGGAAAAAGGGGGGCAAAGCAACCGTGAGTACTCATCCTAAGTACTCGCAAGCAAGGAGCTACACTACATATGTATGCATTGGTATCAAATGGAAAAGGGGTAACATATGTGGACTGAACTGTAGAATGCCAGAATAAGATGGGGATAGCTAGTCCTATCGAAGACTACGCTTCTGGTAACCTCCATCTTGTAGCAGAAGAAGAGAGTAGATGGTAAGTTCACCAAGTAACATCGCATAGCAGAATCCTAACCGATGATCACCAGTTGTATCTGGCATTTGGAAGGGTGTGTTTTATTAAGTATCCGGTTTTAGTTGTCATAAGGTGAAGGTACAACTCCAAGTCGTCCTGTTACCGAAGATCACGGCTATTCGAATAGATAAACTTCCCTGCAAGGGTGCACGACATTTCCCAACACGCTCGATCCCCTTTGTCTGGAAACACTTTCCTGGATCATGCCCGGCCTCGGAAGATCAACACGTTGCAGCCCTACCTAGGCACAACAGAGAGGTCAGCACGCCGGTCTAACTCCTATGGCGCAGGGGTCTAGGCCCATCGCCCATTGCACACCTGCACGTTGCGAGGGCGGCCGGAGAGTAGACCTAGCAACCTCCATTACAAAGGAAGTTGCGTTACGCAGTCCAACCCGGCGCGCGCTGCTCAGTCGCTGACGTCACGAATGCTTCAGCTGATACCACAATGTCGAATGCCCATAATTGTTCCCGCGTAGTTGGTTAGTGCGTATAGGCCAGTAGCCAGACTCAGATCAAATACCCAGATCTCGTTAAGCGTGTTATTTTGAAGTAACCGCGAACGCCGACTAGGGCCAGACCCACCTCTCACCTAGGTGGTCTCCGCCTGCCCTGTCGCTCCACCTCAAAGTAACAGTCGGGGGCCGTTGGGAACCTAGGCCCACCACTACCTGGATGGAACCACCTGCCCCTTCAGCCCCCACATCCAAATCACTTGCGGGTACTCAACGAGCCGACCCGACTTTAGTCACAACATGTATCATGTGTAATATGTAGAGTATATACCCATGATCAACACCCGACGTGATCACGGCCCGATAGTATAGCATGGCAGGCTGACAAGAATGTAGGGCCACTGATGATAAACTAGCATCCTATACTAAGCATTTAGGATTGCAAGTAAGGTATCAATAACTGTAGCAACAATGACAGGCTATGCATCAGGATACGATTAACGAAAAGCAATAACATGCTACACTACTCTAATACAAGCAGTAGAGAGAAGAGTAGGTGATATCTGGTGATCAAGGGGGGTTTGCCTGGTTGCTCTGGCAAGAAAGAGGGGTCGTCAACACCGTAGTCATACTGGGTAGTAGCGGCGTCGGTCTCGGTGTCTAGCGAGAGAAGAGGGGGAAGAAACAATAAATATTAAGCAAACAGATGCATAGCGATGCATGACATGACAAGTAGCGGTGCTAGGGGTGCCCTAACGCGGTATGAGGTGGTACCGGTGAAGGGGGAAACATCCGGGAAAAGATCCCCGGTGTTTTGTGTTTTCGGACAGATGAATCTGAGGGGAAGGTTGTGTATTCGCTATGCTAGGGATGCATGGCAGACGAACGGGGTGCGTATCCGAATTCGTCTCGTCGTTCTGAGCAACTTTCATGTACAAAGTTTTTCCATCTGAGCTACGGTTTATTTTATATTAATTTTAAAAGATTTAAATCATTTTAGGATTTATTTAATTATTTTAATTCAACATTATCCAGAATAGTGCTTGCTGACGCCGGCATGACGTCAGCATGATGTCAGCAGTCAACGTTGGCCGTTGACCGGGTCAACCTAACATGTGGGTCCCGCATGTCATTGACTGTTAACTAATTAACAGTAGTCAGTTTATTAGGAGATTGATTAGGTTTAATTAGTTAACTAAATAGGTTAATTAACATGATTAATTAGGTTAATTAATTAATTAATTAATAATTGTATTTTCCCCTTTTTATCTTATTCGTTCTCGGGCAGGGGGCCACTAGTCAATGGCTCTAGTGATCCATAGCGGGCGCGGGCGTACGGGCGCATGGGCGCTAGCCCGACTGGGGCACTGGCCCAGGCCAGCGACGGTGAGGCTCGCCGGCCGGAGTAGCAGCAGTCAGCGGCTGCGGCAGTGCGGAAGCAAGGGGGACGAGGCCGCAGAGCGAGGGCGGCGAATGCGGGAAGCGCCGGTGAGCGCGAGGCGTGGTTCGGCGGCTTCCTGCCGCAAGAGGCGCTGCGAGTGGAGCACGACGGCGGGACTGCACGGGAGGGGTCGCAGGCGGGTGTGGGGGCACACGGGTGCAGGACGGCGTGCATGGCGACGTCCGACACGGGAGAAGGGGAGTGCGAGGAGAGGGAAGAGGCGGTGCTCACGGCGGAGCTGTAGGGGTCTGGCAACGGGCTCGTGGAGGAGTCAGGGAGGTCCGGCGATGCGGCACTGGCGGCGGAGAGGACGGCGCGGGGCTGCCGCGGTGCAGGGGAGGTCCGAGACGGCTGGATCGGACGCCGAAGGATGTGGAGGCGCGAGATCCGGCCAATTCCTGGGTGAGGACGACGACGCAAGGACGGTGGTGACGGTGAGTGCCGGCCGCGTCAGGGGCGACATCGACGACAGGGACGTGCGGCAGGGGCGGGACGCGCGAAGGATGGCGGGGCGCAGGTGGAAGGAGGCGGGGGCGCAGAGGATGGCGGGGCTTGGGGGCACGGAGTGCTCACGCGGAGTTGGGCGCTGCCCTCTCCCTGGCACGGTACGGGTGTGGCGGCGGTTGAGGGAAATCGAGGGAGGAGGTGGGGATCAAGCAGAGGAGTGGGGGAGCGTGGGGAGTAGTGGGCTGACGGGGGGTTAGGGTTTGCGGGTGTGAGGGGGAGGCCCAAGTAGGCCAGGTGGTAGCGGGGTGGGCTGGCCGGGTAGCGGCCTGGTGGCCCGAAGCCCAGTGAGGGGGGAGGCTTTTAGTTTCTTTATTTTTTTTGTTTTCTCTTTCTTTTCTCTTTTTATTTATCTTTCATTTACTCTTTTATATTCTATTTTAGTTTTGTAAAATACAAAATTGGTCGCTAAATTTTTATTACCACTAAATGCACGGTCACAAAAAGTTTACCCCCAGATAAAATAGTTTTACATTTTATTTATTATAAAAACATTTAAATATTTATTTTTGCTACTGTTTTATTCAATATAGTGCACTTAAATGTTTTATAGAAGTGTAGTTTCTTCACCAATATTTAGTATGGAATATTTGTCACAATCCGAACATTTTTGTTTTATTGTTTGAAAACATTTGTTGTTTGTTTTTATTTTAAAATTTAAAATTCGAATTGGATTTCGAACTAACGCGAGTTTAACAATAGTAACCGAGGTGACGTGGCATCATTAGCGGAGTTTCACTGAAGCTTAACTATCCGGGCGTCACAACTGCTATACTGCATCACCCTTTCCTGTTCAAGAGAAAACCAACGCTGTGCTCAAGAGGTGGCAAGAAGGATTTCTGGCGCCGTTGCCGGGGAGATCTACGCCAAGTCAAGACATACCAAGTACCCATCGCAACTCTTATCCTTCGCATTACATTATTTGCCATTTGCCTCTCGTTTTCCTCTCCCCCACTTCACCCTTGCCATTTTATTCGCCCTCTTTTTCATTCGCCCTTTTGTTTTGCTTGCCTTGTCATTATGGCTAGTCCTTTATCTACTCCTTTATCTCCCGAGAATGAAGTTCTTAATTTTAAACAAAGGGAGGGAGAAAATCTAAAAGATGCTTGGTACAGAATTTGCAATGCGCAAAATAGATCTACTAGGAAGCAATCTACTTCCGTTCTTCTTCGCAATTTTTATGTAGGCATCACGCCTTGGAATAGATATATTCTTGATACCATTACCAGAGGAAATTTCTTGGGTAGCCATACTTTTTATTCTTATAATGCTATGATAGATTTGTTTGGCCCACCACCTCTTTTGGTTAATGGAACTACTTTAACTTTGGAACATGTGATGCAACGGCTTGAAATTATTGAAAATAAAGTTGCCACCGTAGAGTTAATTGAAAATTTGGATAGAAAGATCCATTACCAAATTACCCAATACGGATCTAAGGTAGAAGTTGCTCTTAATTTTTTTAAAGAAAAGGGACCTATGGTTAATGAAAGGATAGATCAAGATTCCACTAGAATTGATAAAATTGAGGACATTATTACAAACCTTGGGTCGGCCTTTTCTTCCGTGAAAAACACTCCTCCTAATGCTAAGACTACCAAATTGATGGACGTTCCTAAAAATAAGGGTTAAACTTCTAGTAAGGAAAATGCGGACCTCAAATCCATAAGTGTTCACCCCAATTTTCTCACTATCCTTAAGGAACCTTTTGCTACAAATGATTTTCTTGATTTCGTTCCTAGGAGTTTGATCATTAATAAAAAGGAAGAAACTCCTAAAAGCTATAGGTGTATTATTGAAGAATTGCCTACTAAATATGGCAATACCTAAATCTATCCTCGCTTTTATGCCTAGCTAGGGGCGTTAAACGATGGCACTTGTTGGGAGGCAACCCAATTTCATTTTTTGTTCCTTGCTTTTTGTTCCTGTTTAGTAACAAATAATTTATATAGCCTCTGTTTTGGTTGTGTTTTTTGTGTTTAATTAGTGTTTGTCCAAGTAGAACCATTGGGAAGACTTGGGGAAAGTCTTTTTGATCTTGCTGTAAAAAACAGAAACTTTAGCGCTCACGAGAATTGCTGCCATTTTTTATTGGAGAGCGCTATTTAGTTAATTATTTTTGCAGATGATTAATAGATAAATTACTCACGTCCATCAATGTATCTATCAAAAACAGAACAATCTGTTTTTTGTGTGTTGTTTGCTTATTTGATGAATCTATGGCTAGTAAAAGAGTTTATAAACCATAGAGAAGTCGGAATACAGTAGGTTTAACACCAATATAAATCAAGAATGAGTTCATTACAGTACCTTGAAGTGGTGTTTTTTTCTTTTACTAACAGAGCTCACGAAGATTTTCTTTTAAGTTTTGTGTTGTGAAGTTTTCAAGTTTTGGGTAAAGATTTGATGGATTATGGAACAAGGAGTGGCAAGAAACTAAGCTTGGGGATGCCCATGGCACTCCATGGTAAAATACAAGGACACCAAAACGCCTAAGCTTGGGGATGCCCCTGAAGGCATCCCCTCTTTCGTCTTCATCTATCGGCAACTTTACTTGGAGCTATATTTTTATTCACCACATGATATGTGTCTTGCTTGAAGCGTCTTGTATGATTTGAGTCTTTTCTTTTTAGTTTACCACAATCATCCTTGTTTTACACACCTTTTGAGAGAGACACATATGAATTGGAATTTATTAGAATACTCTATATGCTTCACTTATACCTTTTGAGCTATATAGTTTTTGCTCTAGTACTTCACTAATATCTTTTAGAGCACGGTGGTGGTTTTATTTTAAAGAAATAATTGATATCTCATGCTTCACTTATATTATTTTTAGATTCCTTTAGAACAACATGGCAATTTGCTTTTAGGCATAATAAAAAATTTCATACAAGTGCATTGAATACTAAGAGAAGTTTGATACTTGATGATTGTTTTGAGATATGGAGATAGTGATATTAAAGGTGCGCTAGTTGAGTAGTTATGAATTTGAGAAATACTTGTGTTGAAGTTTGCAAGTCCCGTAGCATGCACGTATGGTAAACGTTGTGTAACAAATTTGAAACATGAGGTGTTATTTGATTGTCTTCCTTATGAGTGGCGGTCGGGGACGAGCGATGGTCATTTTCTACCAATCTATCCCCCTAGGAGCATGCGCGTAATACTTAGTTTTTCATGACTTGTAGATTTTTGCAATAAGTATGTGAGTTCTTTATGACTAATGTTGAGTCCATGGATTATACGCACTCTCACCCTTCCATCATTGATAGCCTCTTCGGTACCGTGCATTGCCCTTTCTCACCTTGAGAGTTGGTGCAAACTTCACCGGTGCATCCAAACCTCATGATATGATACGCTCTATCACACATAAACCTCCTTATATATTCCTCAAAACAGCCACCATACCTACCTATATGGCATTTCCATAGCCATTCCGAGATATATTGACTCATATTGCCTTGCATGATCATGTAGTTGACATCGTATTTGTGGCAAAGCCACCATTCATAATTTTTTCATACATGTCACTCATGAGTCATTGCACATCCCGGTACACCGCCGGAGGCATTCATATAGAGTCATATCTTGTTCTAGTATCGAGTTGTAATCATTGAGTTGTAAATAAATAGAAGTGTGATGATCATCATTAATAGAGCATTGTCCCAAATAAAAAAAGAGAAAGGCCAAAAAAGAAAAAAAAGGCCCAAAAAAGAGAAAGGAAAATGAAAAGGGGTAATGCTACTATCCTTTTTCCACATTTGTGCTTCAAAGTAGCACCATGATCTTTATGATAGAGGGTCTCTTGTTTTGTCATTTTCATATACTAGTGGGAACTTTTCATTATAGAACTTGGCTTGTATATTCCAACAATGGGCCTCCTCAAGTGCCCTAGGTCTTCGTGAGCAAGCAAGTTGGATGTGTTGGGGAACGTAGGAGAAAACAAAAATTTTCCTACGGTTTCACCAAGATCCATCTAGGAGTTCATCTAGCAACAAGTGATTGGATTGCATCTACATACCTTTGTAGATCACGCGCGGAAGCGTTCAAACAACGGGGATGAGGAAGTCGTACATGACGTGATCCAAATCACCGAAGATCCTAGTGCCGAATGGACGGCACCTCCGTGTTCAACACACGTACGATCAGCGTAACGTCTCCTTCTTCTTGATCCAGCAAGAGGGAACGAGAGGTTGAGGAAGATGGCTCCAGCAGCAACACGACGGCGTCGTGATGGTGGAGCTACAGTACTCCGTCAGGGCTTCGTCAAGCGCTATGGAGGAGGAGGAGGTGTTGGAGAGGGAGAAGGAGGCAACCAAAGGCGTGGGTGAAAAGCCCTCCTTCCTTCAATATATATAGGAGGGACAAGGGGGGGGGGCGCCGGCCCTAGGAGATCCAGTCTCGTAGGGTGGGGCGGCGGCCAAGGGGAGGTTTCCCTCCCCCCCAAGGCACCTAGGAGGTGCCTTCCCCTCCTAGGACTCTTCCTCCTAGAAACCCTAGGCGCATGGGCCTCTTGGGGCTGGTGCCCTTGGCCCATGTAGGCCAAGGCGCACCCCCTTACAGCCCATGTGGCCCCCGGGGCCAGGTGGACCCACCCGGTGGACCCCCGGGACCCTTCCGGTGGTCCCGGTACAATACCGATGACCCCGAAACTTGTCCCGATGGCCGAAACAGGACTTCCCATATATAAATCTTTACCTCCGGACCATTCCGGAACTCCTCGTGACGTCCGGGGTCTCATCCGGGACTCCGAACTACATTCGGGTTACTGCATATACATATCCCTACAACCCTAGCGTCACCGAACCTTAAGTGTGTAGACCCTACGGGTTCGGGAGACATGCAGACATGACCGAGACGACTCTCCGGTCAATAACCAACAGCAGGACCTGGATACCCATGTTGGCTCCCACATGCTCCACGATGATCTCATCGAATGAACCACGATGTCGAGGATTCAATCAACCCCGTATGCAATTCCCTTTGTCAATCGGTATGTTACTTGCCTGAGATTCGATCGTCGGTATCCCAATACCTCGTTCAATCTCGTTACCGGCAAGTCACTTTACTCGTACCGTAATGCATGATCCCGTGACCAGACACTTGGTCACTTTGAGCTCATTATGATGATGCATTACTGAGTGGGCCCAGTGACACCTCTCCGTCATACGGAGTGACAAATCCCAGTCTCGATCCGTGTCAACCCAACAGACACTTTCGGAGATACCTGTAGTGCACCTTTATAGTCACCCAGTTACGTTGTGACGTTTGGTACACCCAAAGCACTCCTACGGTATCCGGGAGTTACACGATCTCATGGTCTAAGGAAAGGATACTTGACAATGGAAAAACTCTAGCAAACGAACTACACGATCTTTATGCTATGTTTAGAATTGGGTCTTGTCCATCACATCATTCTCCTAATGATGTGATCTCGTTATCAATGACATCCAATGTCCATAGTCAGGAAACCATGACTATCTGTTGATCAACGAGCTAGTCAACTAGAGGCTTACTAGGGACATGTTGGTGTCTATTTATTCACACATGTATTACGATTTCCGGATAATACAATTATAGCATGAATAAAAGACAATTATCATGAACAAGGAAATATAATAATAATCCTTTTATTATTGCCTCTAGGGCATATTTCCAACAGTCTCCCACTTGCACTAGAGTCAATAATCTAGTTACATTGTGATGAATCGAACACCCATGGAATTCTGGTGTTGATCATGCTTTGCCCTAGGGAGAGGTTTAGTCAACGGATCTGCTACATTCAGGTCCGTATGTACTTTACAAATCTCTATGTCTCCATCTTGAACATTTTCACGAATGGAGTTGAAGGCGACGCTTGATGTGCCTTGTCTTCTTGTGAAACCTGGGCTCCTTGGCAAGTGCAATAGCTCCAGTGTTGTCACAAAAGAGTTTGATTGGCCCCGACGCATTGGGTATGACTCCTAGGTCGGTGATGAACTCCTTCACCCATATTGCTTCATGTGCTGCCTCCGAGGCTGCCATGTACTCCGCTTCACATGTAGATCCCGCCACGACGCTCTGCTTGCAACTGCACCAACTTACTGCCCCACCATTAAAAATATACACGTATCCGGTCTGTGACTTGGAGTCATCCAGATCTGTGTCGAAGCCAGCGTCGACGTAACCCTTTACGACGAGCTCTTCGTCACCTCCATAAACGAGAAACATTTCCTTAGTCCTTTTTAGGTACTTCAGGATATTCTTGACCGCTGTCCAGTGTTCCTTGCCGGGATTACTTTGGTACCTTCCTACCAAACTCATGGCAAGGTTTACATCAGGTCTGGTACACAGCATGGCATACATAATAGAACCTATGGCTGAGGCATAGGGGATGACACTCATCTCTTCTATATCTTCTGCCGTGGTCGGACATTGAGCTGAGCTCAATTTCATACCTTGCAGCACAGGCAAGAACCCCTTCTTAGACTGATCCATATTGAACTTCTTCAATATCTTATCAAGGTATGTGCTTTGTGAAAGACCTATGAGGCGTCTCGATCTATCTCTATAGATCTTGATTCCTAATATATAAGCAGCTTCTCCAAGGTCCTTCATTGAAAAACTTTTATTCAAGTAGGCCTTAATGCTGTCCAAGAGTTCTATATCATTTCCCATCAAAAGTATGTCATCTACATATAGTATGAGAAATGCTACAGAGCTCCCACTCACTTTCTTGTAAACGCAGGCTTCTCCATAAGTCTGCGTAAACCCAAACGCTTTGATCATCTCATCAAAGCGAATGTTCCAACTCCGAGATGCTTACACCAGCCCATAAATCGAGCGTTGGAGCTTGCACACCTTGTCAGCATTCTTAGGATCGACAAAACCTTCCGGCTGCATCATATACAATTCTTCCTTAAGGAAACCATTAAGGAATGCCGTTTTGACGTCCATTTGCCATATCTCATAATCGTAGAATGCGGTAATTGCTAACATGATTCGGACGGACATCAGCTTCGCTACCGGTGATAAAGTCTCATCGTAATCAACCCCTTGAACTTGTCGATAACCCTTAGCGACAAGCCGAGCTTTATAGATGGTCACATTACCATCCGCGTCTGTCTTCTTCTTAAAGATCCATTTATTTTCTATGGCTCGCCGCTCAACGGGCAAGTCAATCAAAGTCCATACTTCGTTTTCATACATGGATCCTATCTCGGATTTCATGGCTTCTAGCCATTTGTCGGAATCCGGGCCCGCCATCGCTTCTTCATAGTTCGAAGGTTCACCGTTGTCCAACAACATGATTTCCAAGACAGGGTTGCCGTACCACTCTGGTGCGGAACGTGTCCTTGTGGACCTTCGAATTTCAGTAGGAACTTGATCAGAAGTGTCTTGATCATCATCAATAACTTCCTCTCTAGTTGGTGCAGGCACCTCAGGAACATTTTCTTGAGTTGTGCCATTTTCCGGTTCAAGAGGTAACACTTCATCAAGTTCTACTTTCCCCCCACTTACTTCTTTCGAGAGAAACTCTTTCTCTAGAAAGAATCCATTCTTGGCAACAAAGATCTTGCCTTCGGATCTGAGGTAGAAGGTATACCCAACAGTTTCTTTAGGGTATCCTATGAAGACGCATTTTTCCGACTTGGGTTCGAGCTTTTCAGGTTGAAGTTTCTTGACATAAGCATCGCATCCCCAAACTTTTAGAAACTACAACTTAGGTTTCTTACCAAACCATAATTCAAACGGTGTTGTCTCAACGGATTTCGACGGAGCCCTATTTAAAGTGAATGCCGCAGTCTCTAAATCATAGCCCCAAAAAGATAGCGGTAAATCGGTAAGAGACATCATAGACCGCACCATGTCCAATAGAGTGCGATTACGACGTTCGGACACACCGTTACGCTGAGGTGTTCCAGGCGGCGTGAGTTGTGAAATGATTCCACATTTCCTTAAGTGTGTGCCAAATTCGTGACTCAAGAATTCTCCTCCACGATCTGATCGTAGAAAGTTGATTTTCCTGTCACGTTGATTCTCAACCTCACTCTGAAATTCCTTGAACTTTTCAAAGGTTTCAGACTTGTGTTTCATTAAGTAGACATACCCATATCTACTCAAGTCATCATTGAGGGTGAGAACATAACGATAGCCACCGCGAGCCTCAACACTCATTGGACCGCACACATCAGTATGTATGATTTCCAATAAGTTGGTTGCTCGCTCCATTGTTCCTGAGAACGGAGTCTTGGTCATTTTACCCATGAGGCATGGTTCGCACGTGTCAAATGATTCGTAATCAAGAGACTCTAAAAGTCCATCTGCATGGAGCTTCTTCATGCGTTTGACACCTATGTGACCAAGGCGGCAGTGCCATAAGTATGTGGGACTATCATTATCAACCTTACATCTTTTGGTACTCACACTATGAATATGTGTAGCATTACGCTCGAGATTCATTAAGAATAAACCATTCACCATAGGAGCATGACCATAAAACATATCTCTCATATAAATAGAACAACCATTATTCTCGGATTTAAATGAGTAGCCATCTCGAATTAAACGAGATCCCGATACAATGTTCATGCTCAAAGCTGGCACTAAATAACAATTATTAAGGTTTAAAACTAATCCTGAAGGTAAATATAGAGGTAGCGTGCTGACGGCGATCACATTGACCTTGGAACCATTCCCGACGCGCATCGTCACCTCGTCCTTTGCCAGTCTCCGTTTATTCCGCAGCTCCTGTTTTGAGTTACAAATGTGAGCAACCGCACCGGTATCAAATACCCAGGAGCTACTACGGGTACTAGTAAGGTACACATCAATTACATGTATATCATATATACCTTTCATTTTGTCGGCCTTCTTGTCCGCTAAGTATTTGGGGCAGTTCCGCTTCCAGTGACCACTTCCCCTGCAATAAAAGCACTCAGTCTTGGGCTTGGGTCCATTCTTTGGCTTCTTCCTGGCAGCTTTCTTGCCAGGCGCGGCAACTTCCTTGCCGTCCTTCTTGAAGTTCTTTTTACCCTTGCCCTTCTTGAACTTAGTGGTTTTATTGACCATCAACACTTGATGTTCCTTCTTGACTTCTACCTCTGCTGATTTCAGCATAGCAAATACTTCAGGAATGGTCTTTTCCATCCCCTGCATATTGAAGTTCATCACAAAGCTCTTGTAGCTCGGTGGAAGCGACTGAAGGATTCTGTCAATGACCGCGTCATCCGGGAGATTAACTCCTAGCTGAGTCAAGCGGTTATGTAACCCAGACATAGTGAGTATGTGCTCACTGACAGAACTATTTTCCTCCATCTTACAGCTGAAGAATTTGTCGGAGACTTCATATCTCTCGACCCGGGCATGAGCTTGAAAAACCATTTTCAGCTCTTCGAACATCTCATATGCTCCATGTCTCTCAAAACGCTTTTGGAGCCCCGGCTCTAGGCTGTAAAGCATGCCGCACTGAACGAGGGAGTAGTCATCGGTACGTGCCTGCCAAGCGTTCATAACGTCTTGTTCTGCAGGGAGAACAGGTGCATCACCTAGCGGTGCTTGTAGGACATAATCTTTCTTGGTAGCTATGAGGATGATCCTCAGGTTCCGGACCCAGTCCGTGTAGTTGCTGCCCTCGTCTTTCATCTTGGTTTTCTCTAGGAACGCGTTGAAGTTGAGGACTACGTTGGCCATTTGATCTACAAGACATATTGCAAAGATTTTAGACTAAGTTCATGATAATTAAGTTCATCTAATCAAATTATAATGAACTCCCACTTAGATAGACATCCCTCTTCTAGTCATCTAAGTATAACATGATCCGAGTTAGCTAGGCCGTGTCCGATCATCATGTGAGACGGACTAGTCAACGTCGGTGAACATCTTCATGTTGATCGTATCTTCTATACGACTCATGCTCGACCTTTCGGTCTTCTGTGTTCCGAGGCCATGTCTATACACATGCTAGGCTCGTCAAGTCAACCTAAGTGTTTGCATGTGTAAATCTGTCTTACACCCGTTGTATGTGAACGTTTCAATCAAACACCCGATCATCACGCGGTGCATTGAAGCAATGAACTGTCGCAACGGTGCACAGTTAGGGGGAACACTTTCTTGAAATTATTATGAGGGATCATCTTATTTACTACTGTCGTTCTAAGTAAACAAGATGCAAAACATGATAAACATCAAATGCAATCAAATTATAATAGTGACATGATATGGCCAATATCACATAGCTCCTTTGATCTCCATCTTGGGGCTCCATGATCATCTTGTCACCGGCATGACACCATGATCTCCATCATCATGATCTCCATCATTGTGTCTCCATGAAGTTGCTCGCCAACTATTACTTCTACTACTATGGCTAACGCGTTTAGCAATAAACTAAAGTAATTTACATGGCGTTTCTCAATGACACGCAGGTCATACAAAAATATAGACAACTCCTATGGCTCCTGCCGGTTGTCATACTCATCGACATGCAAGTCGTGATTCCTATTACAATAGCATGAACAACTCATACATCACATATATATCATTCATCATTCATCACAACTTTGGCCATATCATATCACAAAGCACTTGCTGCGAAACCAAGTTAGACGTCCTCTAATTGTTGTTGCAAGTTTTACGTGGCTGAAGTAGGGTTCTAGCAAGAACGTTTTCTTACCTACGTGAAAGCCACAACGTGATTTGTCAACTTCTATTTAACCTTCATAAGGACCCTTTTCATCGAATCCGCTCCAACTAAAGTAGGAGAGACAGACACCCGCCAGCCACCTTATGCAACTTGTGCATGTTAGTCGGTGGAACCGGTCTCACGTAAGCGTACGTGTAAGGTTGGTCCGGGCGCTTCATCCCACAATACCGATGAAGCAAGATAAGACTAGTAGCGGCAAGAAAGTTGACAACATCAACGACCACAACAAATTGTGTTCTACTCATGCAAGAGAACTACGCATAGACCTAGCTCATGATGCCACTGTTGGGGAACGTAGCAGAAAACAAAAATTTTCCTACGGTTTCACCAAGATCCATCTAGGAGTTCATCTGGCAACAAGTGATTGGATTGCATCTACATACCTTTGTAGATCACGCGCGGAAGTGTTCAAAGAACGGGGATGAGGAAGTCGTACACGACGTGATCCAAATCACCGAAGATCCTAGTGCTGAACGGACGGCACCTCCGTGTTCAACACACATACGGTCAGCGTAACGTCTCCTTCTTCTTGATCCAGCAAGAGGGAAGGAGAGGTTGAGGAAGATGGCTCCAGCAGCAACACGACGACGTGGTGATGGTGGAGCTGCAGTACTCCGTCAGGGCTTCGTCAAGCTCTATGGAGGAGGAGGAGGTGTTGGAGAGGGAGAAGGAGGCAACCAAAGGCGTGGGTGAAAAGCCCTCCTTCCCTCACTATATATAGGAGGGCCAAGGGGGGGGGGGGCGCCGGCCCTAGGAGATCCAATCTCCTAGGGTGGGGCGGCGGCCAAGGGGAGGTTTCCCTCCCCCCCAAGGCACCTAGGAGGTGCCTTCCCCTCCTAGGACTCTTCCTCCTAGAAACCCTAGGCGCATGGGCCTCTTGGGGCTGGTGCCCTTGGCCCATGTAGGCCAAGGCGCACCCCCTTACAGCCCACGTGGCCCTCGGGGCCAGGTGGACCCACCCGGTGGACCCCCGGGACCCTTCCGGTGGTCCCGGTACAATACCGATGACCCCGAAACTTGTCCCGATGGCCGAAACAGGACTTCCCGTATATAAATCTTTACCTCTGGACCATTCCGGAACTCCTCGTGACGTCCGGGATCTCATCCGGGACTCCGAACAACATTCGTTACTGCATATATATATCCCTACAACCCTAGCGTCACCGAACCTTAAGTGTGTAGACCCTACGGGTTCGGGAGACATGCAGACATGACCGAGATGACTCTCCGGTCAATAACCAACAGCGGGATCTGGATACCCATGTTGGCTCCCACATGCTCCACGATGATCTCATCGGATGAACCATGATGTCGAGGATTCAATCAACCCCGTATGCAATTCCCTTTGTCAATCGGTATGTTACTTGCCCGAGATTCAATCGTCGGTATCCCAATACCTCGTTCAATCTCGTTACCGGCAAGTCACTTTACTCGTACCGTAATGCATGATCCCGTGACCAGACACTTGGTCACTTTGAGCTCATTATGATGATGCATTACCGAGTGGGCCCAGTGACACCTCTCCGTCATACGGAGTGACAAATCCCAGTCTCGATCCGTGTCAACCCAACAGACACTTTCGGAGATACCTGTAGTGCACCTTTATAGTCACCCAGTTATGTTGTGATGTGTGGTACACCCAAAGCACTCCTACGGTATCCGGGAGTTACACGATCTCATGGTCTAAGGAAAGGATACTTGACATTGGAAAAACTCTAGCAAACGAACTACACGATCTTTATGCTATGTTTAGAATTGGGTATTGTCCATCACATCATTCTCCTAATGATGTGATCTCGTTATCAATGACATCCAATGTCCATAGTCAGGAAACCATGACTATCTGTTGATCAACGAGCTAGTCAACTAGAGGCTTACTAGGGACATGTTGGTGTCTATGTATTCACACATGTATTACGATTTCCGGATAACACAATTATAGCATGAATAAAAGACAATTATCATGAACAGGGAAATATAATAATAATCCTTTTATTATTGCCTCTAGGGCATATTTCCAACAGGATGCTCACGCACTTAGTTTCTTTTGTTGAGCTTTCATACATTTATAGCTCTACTTCACCCGTTGCATTGCAATCCCTACTCCGTGCATTGACATCAATTGATGGGCATCTCCCTAGCCCATTGATTAGCCGCGTCGACGTGAGACTTTCTCCTATTTTGTCTTCTCCACATAACCCCCTTCATTATATTCTATTCCACCCATAGTGCTATATCCATGGCTCACGCTCATGTATTGCGTGAAAGTTGAAAAAAGTTTGAGATTACTAAAGTGTGAAACAATTCCTTGGCTTTTCATCGGGGTTTTGCATTATGAGAGCATTCTTGTGTGACGAAAATGGAGCATGACCAAACTATATGATTTTGTGGGGATGAACTTTCTTTGGCCATGTTATTTTGAGAAGACATGATTGCTTAGTTAGTATGCTTGAAGTATTATTATTTTTATGTCAATATTAAACTTTTATCTTGAATCTTTCGGATCTGAACATTCATTCCACAATAAAGAAAAATTACATTGAGAAATATGTTAGGAAGCATTCCACATCAAAAATTCTGTTTTTATCATTTACCTACTCTAGGATGAGCAGGAATTAAGCTTGGGGATGCTTGATACGTCTCCAACATATATATAATTTTTGATTGTTCCATGCTATTATATTATCTGTTTTGGATGATAACGGGCTTTATTTTACACTTTTATATTATTTTTGGGACTAACCTATTAACCGAAGGCCCAACCCGAATCGTTGTTTTTTGCCTATTTCAGTGTTTCATAGAAAAGGAATATCAAACGGAGTCCAAACGGAATGAAACCTTCGGGAACATGATTTTTGGAACAAACGTGATCCAGAGGACTTGGAGTGGAAGTCAAGCAATCAACGAGGGGGCCACGAGGCAGGGGGGCGCGCCTACCCCCCCTGGGTGCACCCTCCATGCTCGTGGGCCCGTCGTTGCTCCACCGACTTACTTCTTCCTCCTATATATATCCATGTACCCCGCAAACATCCAGGAGTACCACGAAACCCTATTTCCACCGCCGCAACCTTCTGTACCTAAGAGATCCCATCTTGGGGCCTTTTCCGGAGCTCCGCCGGAGGGGGAATTGATCACGGAGGGCCTCTACATCAACTCCATGGCCTCTCCGATGATGTCTGAGTAGTTTACCTCAGACCTACGGGTCCATAGCTAGTAACTAGATGGCTTCTTCTCTCTCTTTGGATATCAATACAAAGTTCTCCTCAATTTTGTTGGAGATCTATTGATGTAACTCTTCTTTTTATGGTGTGTTTGTCGAGATCCGATGAATTGTGGGTTTATGATCTAGTTTATCTATGAACTATATTTGAATCTTCTCTGAATTATTTTATGTATGATTGGTTTATCTTTGCAAGTCTCTTCGAATTATCAGTTTGGTTTGGCCTACTAGATTGATCTTTCTTGCAATGGGAGAAGTGCTTAGCTTTGGGTTCAATCTTGCGGTGGTCGATCCCAGTGACAGAAAGGGAAATGACACGTATTGTATTGTTGCCAACGAGGATAAAAAGATGGGGTTTACATCATATTGCATGAGTTTATCCCTCTACATCATGTCATCTTGCTTAAGGCGTTACTCTGTTCTTATGAACTTAATACTCTAGATGCATGTTGGATAGTGGTTGATGTGTGGAGTAATAGTTGTAGATGCAGGCAGGAGTCGGTCTACTTGTCTCGGACGTGATGCCTATATACATGATCATGCCTAGATATTCTCATAATTATTCACTTTTCTATCAATTGCTCGACAGTAATTTGTTCACCCACCGTAATCTTATGCTATCTTGAGAAAAGCCACTAGTGAAACCTATGGGCCCCGGTCTAGCTTCCATCATATTAATCTACCGTTATTTCTATTACCGTTTATTTTGCAATCTTTACTTTCAATCTATATCATAAAAATACCAAAAGTATTTACCTTATTATTATCATCTCTATCAGATCTCACTCTTGCAAGTGGCCGTGAAGGGATTGACAACCCCTTTATCGCGTTGGTTGCGAGGTTCTTATTTGTTTGTGTAGGTACGAGGTGACTCGCGTGTGGTCTCCTACTGGATTGATACCTTAGTTCTCAAAAACTGAGGGAAATACTTACGCTGCTTTACTGCATCACCCTTTCCTCTTCAAGGGAAAGCCAACGCAGTGCTCAAGAGGTAGCACTCCTGACTTTGTTTCGAGCTATTTTTCTGACAGATCTAGGTCGCCATGGCGTCTTCAAGTGCCCCCAAGGACAAGTTCTTCGAGTAGGTCATCAATCCCTACCTCGCGGAGGTTCTGCAGCACCCTCAAACCATTGAGATGCATGAGGGGTTGTTGCACATCCGTGATGTTGAGGGACCAAGGAGGACCGGAAGCACGGAGACAAGGCTCGAGGCATTGGAGCAACAAGTTTTCAAGTGCCAGGTGATGGTGTAACGTGGACTTGACTCCAAACATGTAATGATCATGGAGTTCACCAACAACCAAAAGCTGGATGACAAGAACATTGGGGAGGCCATCTTCAAGCTTCACGAGAAAATCGAGCGCCTCCAAGCCCAGATCTATGACCTGCAAAACCAAAACTGTGAGTATGAATATAGATTCAAGAGGATGAGTTTGGCTACAGATTTGAGGATCCCGAAGACTCGATCATCCTTCTATGATGGTGAGCCTATGCCTTGGAAGATGGACGACAAGCCTACATCATCAACAACTCCTTCATCACCACCTCCGAGGAAGGAAACATAAACCCTTGGGTATGGGCACTCCCCTTGGCAACTGCCAAGCTTGGGGGAGTGCCCTGGTATCGTATCACCATCACACCCTTATCTTTACCATTTTTCTTAGTTTGATCCTTTTGATAATATCTTGATCTAGTAGAATAAAGTTTTAGTATGATCTAGTTGTGAGTTTAGCTTTATGATCCTTCTATGTAATCGAGTCCGTGAGCTATATATAATAAAGATTAGTGTTGAGTCAAGGGCTTGATTATTTTGCTATGATCTTGAGGGAATAAAATAAAAGAGAAGAAATAAAAAGAAATAAAGGGATCATGTGGATCTTATGGAGAGTAATGAGCTCACATATAAAGAGTATGATGAATAAAAATTGTTGAGAGTTGATAAACATAGTTTTGGTCATCATTGCAATTAATAGGAAGTAATAAAGAAAGAGAAGTTTTCACATATAAATATACTATCTTGGACATCTTTTATGATTGTGAGCACTCATTAAAATATGACTTGCTAAAGAGTTGATGTTGGACGAGGAAGACAACGTAATGGGTTATGTTTTCTTACATCTGAGATAAATTATATTGTCATGGATCATCCAACATGTTGAGCTTGCCTTTTCCTCTCTTGCTAGCCAATTTCTTTGCAGCAAGTAGAGACACTACTTGTGCTTCCAAATATCCCTAAAACCAGTCTTGCCATGAGAGTCCACCATATCTACCTATGGATTGAGTAAGATCCTTCAAGTAAGTTGTCATCATTGCAAGCAATAAAAATTTCTCTCTGAATATGTATGATTTATCAGTGCGGTGAAAATAAGCTTTATACGATCTTGTGATGTGGAAGAAATAAAAGCAACGGACTACATAATAAAGGTCCATATCACAAGTGGCAATATAAAGTGACGTTCTTTTGGATTAAGATTTTGTGCATCCAACCATAAAAGCACATGACAACCTCTGCTTCCCTCTGCGAAGGGCCTATCTTTTATTCTTGTCTATTACTTTATATAAGAGTCACGGTGATCTTCACCTTTCCTTTTTACATTTTATCCTTTGGAAAGCACAATGTGTTGGAAAGATCCTGATATATATGGCAAATTGGATGTGGGTTTTCATGAACTATTATTGATGACATTACCCTTGAGGTAAAAGGTTGGGGGCAAAACTATAAGCCCCTATCTTTCTCTGTGTCCGATTAAAACTTCATAACCATAAATATCGCGTGAGTGTTAGCAATTGTGAAAGACTAAATGATGGTTGAGTATGTGGACTTGCTGAGAAGCTCTTATATTGACTCTTTCCTATGTTATGATAAATTGCAATTGCTTCAATGACTGAGATTATAGTTTGTTAGTTTTCAATGAAGTTTCTAATTCACACTCGAGTATGTGAATGAATTGTTACTTTAGCATAAGAGATAATATGACAATATATATATATATATATATATATATATATGTGTGTGTGTGTGTGTGTGTGTGTGTGTGTGTGTGTGTGTGTGTTGCTGTTCTAAGAATGATCATGATGCCCTCATGTCCATATTTTTTTATCGACACCTCTATCTCTAAACATGTGGACATATTTTTCGATTTCGGATTTTGCTTGAGGACAAGCGAGGTCTAAGCTTGGGGGAGTTGATACGTCCATTTTGCATCATGCTTTTATATCAATATTTATGGCATTATGGGATGTTATTACACATTATGTCACAATACTTATGCCTTTTTCTCTTATTTTACAAGGTTTTCATGAAGAGGGGGAATGCCAGTAGCTGGAATTCTGGGCTGGAAAAGAAGCAAATATTAGAGACCTATTATGCACATCTCCAAAAGTCCTGAAAGTCCACAGGAATTATTTTCAGAATATATAAAAAATATTGGGCGAAAGAAGTACCAGAGGGGGGCCACCCACTATCCACAAGGGTGGGGGCGCGCCCTACCCCCTAGGCGCGCCCCCTGCCTCGTGGGCCCCCTGGTGGCCCTCTAATGCCCATCTTTGGCTATATGGAGTCTTTCGTCGAGGAAAAAAACATAAGAAAGTTCACAGGACAAAACTCCGCCGCCACGAGGCGGAACCATTCTAGGGCTCCGGCGGAGCTGTTCTGCCGGGGAAACTTCCCTCCGGGAGGGGGAAATCATCACCAACGATCCTCTCATCGGGGGGGGGGGGGTCAATCTCCATCAACATCTTCACGAGCACCATCTCATCTCAAACCCTAGTTCATCTCTTGTATCCAATCTTTGTATCCAAACCTCAGATTGGTACTTGTGGGTTGCATGTAGTGTTGATTACTCCTTGTAGTTGATGCTAGTTGGTTTACTTGGTGGAAGATCATATGTTCAGATCCATTATGCATATTAATACCCCTTTGATTATGAACATGAATATGCTTTGTGATTAGTTACATTTGTTCCTGAGGACATTGGAGAAGTCTTGCAATAAGTAGTCATGTGAATTTGGTATTCGTTCGATATTTTGATGAGATATATGTTGTCATCCCTCTAGTGGTGTCATGTGAACGTCGACTACATGACACTTCACCATTGTTTGGGCCTAGAGGGAGGCATTGGGAAGTAATAAGTAGATGACGGGTTGCTAGAGTGACAGAAGTTTAAACCCTAGTTTATGCGTTGCTTCATAAGGGGCTGATTTGGATCCATATGTTTCATGCTATGGTTAGGTTTACCTTAATACTTCTTTTGTAGTTGCGGATGCTTGCAATGGGGATTAATCATAAGTGGGATGCTTGTCCAAGTAAGGATAGTACACAAGCACCGGTCCACCCACATGTCAAATTATCAAAGTACCGAACGCGAATCATATGAATGTGATGAAAACTAGCTTGACGATAATTCCCATGTGTCCTCGGGAGCGTTTTCCTTTATATTAGAGTTTGTCCAGGCTTGTCCTTTGCTAAAAAAAGGATTGGGCCATCTTGCTGCACCTTATTTACTTGCATTACTTATTACTCGTGACAAATTACCTTATCACAAAACTATTTGTTATTGATAATTTTAGTGCTTGCAGAAAATACCTTGCTGAAAATCACTTATCATTTCATTCTACTCCTCGGTGGGTTCGACACTCTTACTTATCGAAAAGGCTACGATAGATCCCCTACACTTGTGGGTCATCATACGCCAACACCTACTCCACCATGAAGATCCAGGTGGCACTGGACGAAGCCGGCAAAGCAAAGCCGGTTCCCCCTCCAAAGCCGGCCGGTGAAGGAAGACGGCAGTAGCACAACCAGCAGAACAACAAGCGCAAAGCCGATCAGCCGGCCGAGTGCTACAACAACCGGCTCGTCGCGGCCGCCGAGGAGACGCCCGTAGCCGACCCGGCCGCCAAGCGACGGCAGACCGGCAAGACGACATGGCAGCCTGCCATGAGTTTCGAGGAGATGCTCGACTCTCCCTACAAGCACCACAACGGCGTGAGGCCGTCGACGCACACGCTTCGGCAGTGCTCCATCACCAAGCGCATCATGAGGGGTAATGTCCCACCTCCTCTGGCCCTGGCTCCGGGAGCGGGGCAGCCGCCTCCTCCTCCACCATCGCCCCCGGCTGGCGGTGCGATGCGCGACGACGCCTACCCGGCCCAGAACGCAACCTACGTCATCTTCACCAGCCTCGGCAACGACAAGCGCAGCGAGCGCCTCCTTCGGCAGGAGGTGAACACCGTCATCCCAGCCAAGACGGAGTACATGCACCAGTCTTAGCGCCCGGACACCTGGACTCGGGAGGACCACCCGACCATCATGCCGAACCCAGGTGGTTACTCCCTCGTCCTCAATCCCACCATCGTCGCGCCTCGTCACATGTGCAAGTTCTCCCACGTGCTCATCGACGGCGGCAGCAGCATCAACATCCTCTACTGCGACACCATGACCAAGCTCGGCCTCGAGGCCAAGGACCTGGAGCCGACCCAGACGGTCTTTCACGGCATAGTTCACGGCCTCTCCTGCTTCTTGATCGGCCGGATCCGGCTTGACGTCCTGTTCGGCAACAGCAGCCACTTTCAACGCGAGCCGATCTGGTTCGAGGTGGTGGATCTGTCCAGCGCATATCATGCGCTGATAGCACTACAAAAAATACACTTCCGTGCTGATACATCTTTGTCATAGTAGGTCGCATTTTTTGTCATGCATGTACATCCATGACAATTTTATGACAGAATCAAGATAGTCATACCTGTGCTGTCATAGAAGTGTTCCATGACATTACCAAAATTATCATCACGGAAGTGTCCACTTCCATGACGATAAATCTTGCATCACAGAAGTGCTTTCGTCAAGGGTGACCGACACGTGGTCCACCGTAACAGAACACCATTAAGCTATCGGGTCCGGTTTTGGATCCGGTAACCCACTAACAGCCCCGACCAATGGGGATTTTCCACATGTAAAATCATCATTGGCTGGAGGAAACACGTGTCGGCTCACCATTGGGATAGATGTCATCCACTCATTGGATAGAAGGTGCCTATGATACATCGACATGTGGCACGACCCAACAGAGGCCCATTCCTGTGAAAAGGCCGACCCATTTGACTTGGTCAAAAGGTGGCGGGTCGGCCCATGGAAAGCCTGTTAACGCCTTTCCGCATATAGCCCATTTACAGCCCGTTAACCCTGGGCCCGTCATGACCTATCCGAATTAGGCCCAGTAGCAACATCTGGGCCGTCCAATATGATTCTAGTCCATTTTAAGTTCCGGCCCATGTATGGCCCATGACGTCTTTCGGCCCAGATGAGGCCCTTTGTAATTGTTGGCCCATTAATGGCCCGTGGTGAAACTGACCTGTAATGAATAGTGTATCTCTTTATACCCATTAACGGCCAATTAATCCATTAGGCCGTTTGCAGCCCATGTTATCTTTCGGCCTTCTCAGGGCCCATTTATTCTTGGGCTCATTTCCAGCATTCGGTTACTTATGGCCCGTTACTGCCATTTTCTACTTGTGGGCCAAATTCAGCCCGTGGTTACAGTCGGCCCGTTTGTGGCCCGTTAATACGTTGGGCCGTTTTCATAGCGTCATCAAATATGGCCTATTAACGAAGACCCATTATGGTCGTCCCTGAACGGATAACTCCAACTCTAGCCCGTTTACGGCTATAATGCGGTCTATTTTTGGCCCATGTTTGGCCAATCGATCATACGGCCCGTCTAAGGCCTATTGATGATATGACCCGTAGAAGGCCTATTGTTTCTACAGCCCGTAGAAGGCCCATTGTTTCTATGGCCCGTAGGAATCCCAGTGTCACTACAGTAAATATGTTGCCCATGGCCTGTTAAAGGCGGGAAACTACCATAGGTTTAGACCTGCTAATGGCCCAAGATGATTATAGGCCCACATTTTGGGCCATATGAGTAACGAGCCGGCCTGAAGACCGACAACACCGAGATCCACTGAACCTTCCAGCCTAAATTACAGCATACCGACCAAAGAATAAATGTAGACTATACAACAAAGAAATTACGGCATATTAGGAATCAAAGTTCGCTACCCGGTGATAATAAAGTGCAACATGACCGCGGATTACATACACTGGGCATCAAAGGTCGCCACCAGTGCATATAAACACGCCGACAAAAGAATATACAAAACTGAGAGCACTTCAGAAGGCAATAGACCTGGCAAGCTCGGGCCCCGCAAGCAGCCGGACAAGCTGATGAGACCTCAGTTGTGTCAACGATAGATGCTTTATCCCTAGCTGTATGGCACCATAGTGCTCAAGGCAGTCCCCTATCATCTTCATTACATCTTTGACTTCATGTCGGAGCTGAGCTGAAGCAAGCCTTTCCGCTTTAAGTTGAGACTGAAGAAGTCGAACTGATTGAGGCAACAACTGCACAGAGGTTGTCTCACACCTGCTGGTGAGTAGCTTGAACTCACTGTCTTCATCAAGACAGGACCTTGGGGTCATCTCGCTGTCCTCAAGATGGTTTGGCTCACTATCTTTCCTAAAGTTCTACCTGGCATAAGAGATATGACTCTGAAAGAGAAACAAGAGACACGTAACAGGTTTCACAATTATATAAGCAAATAAATGGATCTGTTCTACATAAGGAACATGTTTTTACAACTACAATTTAAAACTGGTAGTTGTTGCAAACATCCAATCAGATGTAAACAGCAGTGGAGGAAATGATGCCTATACAAATCTATACTAGAACAAAGTTTGAAGGCTTGAGAAGGATGAACTTACATTACATGTTAAAACGGGCTGGACAAAGCCCTTCTCCATGTTGATGGAAAGATAATTCAATAAATTCCCCAAAGAAAATTCTTTATAAGCATTGCCATTATTCTACATTTTGCAAAGAGTAAATATAGATCAAATAATATTAGAAGAAATAGAGGATAATGAAGCTTAGGTGCAGACTGACGATACATTATCAAATAGCCATTAATTAAGTACAGCGTTACAAGGCAAAAGGTACTGACAAGAGGAATGCCGACATCAACGTGTGCAGTGGCATTGGCTTTATTCAACATTTTGGTAAGAGTAAATGTAGATATGATAATTTGGAGAAAGTGGAGGGCAGGGCAGATAAGATGCAGAGTAATGCTAGACAATCAACTATCTCGCGATGCATGTACAGTAATACCACCACCTTCCGTTATTAGTTGTCGCTCAAATGGATGTATCTAGCACTATTAAGTTCTAAATACATCCAGTTGATCAACAATTAATTCGATACAAAGGGAGTACATGACAACAGGTACTTACATGAGCAATCCAAAAGTTCATAACCATTGTGTTAATTCTACATTTATCTAAGAGTAAATATAGATCTTATAATTTCAAGCAAAGGAAGGATAAAGAAGCGAACATTTATAGTGATGCTACATAATCAAACAACAATGAGTGTAAGTATGCTGACAAAGGGCAAGAGGTACTGACAAGAGCAATGCAGAGCCCAGTATTTTCGTGAGATCCTATGATCCTTTGAGCAAGGAGATTCATTTGAAATTAGTTTTCATACAGGGGAGAAGGTAAGGCACATGCAGAAATTTAGGAGTTCAAATTTTGAATTGATATCATAGACAGTACCTGACGCTGGGCTGTCAGCAGTTCTAATAGTGGTTTGGCCACTGGAGTAGGGGTAAAGTCTGTTACAGTTGGGCCTATGTTTTCTGTGGCTGCTGATCTATCTGATTTAACAGGTATCATTACCTTTTCCAAATACCTAGTTTGTACTCCTTGAGGATCTGCAATCAACCTCTTCCTTTTGGACATCTATTACGGAAGAACAACATTTGACTGGAAAAACATAGTATGACGACACATGGAATAGGTACAGAAAATGGATAGGCATGGCATATACTCATATATGATGCTTAAACTAAGCAGATGGTGTAACAAAGTAGAAGTGATGCAAGAGGTCAGATGCAAAATATGTGCGACCAATACAACCTTGCCAAGTTAGAGCATGCACCTTGATGGGTGAATAAGATAGGCCATCCTCGACCATGCCAAGTTTGTTAGCTAGTGGATCATTCCACAATATTACTCTCGTGCGTCCATTCTCATATTCATTTTGATAATGTTCAATACCTGACATGCATGAAAACATAAAAACAAGTGAGATTATCTTTGTAATGCATAAGTGATTCTAATCCAATACTTCCTCCCTGTAAACCCCTTTGTGTTATCTCTGCAATTCTTCAAGAGGTGCCATGCATGCTGTAATTTGGTATGTGCATTAATATAATGTGGCCTACTACTCAAAATATGAGAGCTCCAGAAGTGATGATACTTCGCAGATGATAGCTTCAACATATAGTAAAGAAGAACAAGTCGACCTGACCTGACAGATTCAAAATATACTAAGGGAGAATAACTCGACCTGACCAGTCGACCGCAAGAGAAGAGGATCATCTTAAAGAAGAGCAAAAGAGCAAGCAGATTGATGATATTACAAGTCTTTCTATACAATGTCGGTTGGCCACCCATGATGAACCGGAGCGCACAAAGAAATAATATTCCTTCCGGTCTCTCCATATGTGGCTCACACGCATTTCGAAACTAAAGTAGGAACATTTTGCTGACTAATTAAACATCTCTCAGTTTTACTAATATCAGCATAATATCATATTTGAATTTTTACAACTAAGCTTGTTTAGCTCGATGGGTGGAGCAGTGCTATTACGACACGAACCACGTAGGCTGATCGTGGTCATCATAAAATGGGGAAACCGTAAGCATGATGAGTATAGTGTTGACTGTGGCAGTGGGATGGCAGATCTGAAGCTGCAAACCGCGCAAAGGGTAGTTAGCAACCGATATTTGCTTTGAAATAACAACTAATCTTTGGTATGAACAAGAAAGTACAGTCAACAAGTTACAAAGAAATGCAATTCTGCTGTCTCTCTATATGTCGCGACATGCATTTGGAAACTCAAGTGGGACCTTTAGCTAACCAATTAAATGTGTCTGATAACTAATACAGTATCATATCACAATCATATTTGAACAACTAAGCTTTGGAATTTTGAGTGTTGTGTTGCTTAGTATGAAGGGTGGAGTAATGCTAGTATGATAGAAAGCACCTATGCGGATCATAGTAGAGTAGATAAAAGGGGAAAACCCCAAGCATCAAGAGCAAAATTAGGAAAGTGGAACTAGCTGGACCAGTGGGTGGCGCACATGCTTTTCGAAACGAATATAGGAACATTAGGTGACCAATTAAACATTCTCTGTTTTAGTAACATGAGCATCATATTAGATTCGTATTTCAACACGTAAGCTTTGGAATTATGAGTGGCATGCTGTTTCGCTTGACGTGTTGCGGTCTTGAGGAGCAGTGCTAGCACGACACGAAGCAAGAAGCATCTACGATGATGGTAGTGAATATAAAGGGGGGAACCATAAGCTTTACGAGTATAGTGACCATGACATGGCGGATTTGAAGGTGCAAACCGGACGAAGCTACTTCGCAACCAATGTTTGCATTCAACTAGACACTACGATTTGGTACAGACAAGAAAAGTACAGTAAACAATTTAAGATCTATTTTCCGGGTGAGATCAATAACTTAAGCACATATGGAAGAGTACCACCTTTCTTGCGACATCGTGTAGGCCCCTGCTGATACGTTGAGGGTGCTGCGGGTGCGATGGCTGCCGGCGGTGGGGAAGAAGACTTTAGATGGCAGACGGCCGGGTTGGAGGATAAATCATGTTGCCGTGGACGAGGCGATCGTAGGAGCGGCAGCGGCAAAGTGGACGACGACACTGATGAAGCAAGACGATGCGATGAAAGGATCCCAGTCCCACGCCGTGGGTGAGAGACGTCCATCTGTTGCAGTGGACGACGGGGTAGGGGTAGCGGCTCCGGCAAGGTGGAGGATGGGGTGGTGGACGGAGGAGGCTGGCCGCAGTGGGGAGGTTTTCGTGGAGCTGACGGTGTATGAATGGGGAAATGGAGGGGGAGGGGGATCTCAAACTTTGGGACGCGCTTGTCTGAAATGTGGGAAAGTTACGAACTTATGCCCCATTTAAAATTTCGGACATCACGTCGTTGGGGATAGGACGGGAATCTCGCATCTCCCAAATATTTGCCGGTAACGATTTCGGGCGAGGAGAGGGTGTTTCGCCGCCCACGGTTGGCGCCCACGGTTAATGAACGGGGCTAACAGGTAGGGCGGTTCTGTCACGTCTGAGGGAAGTTACACATCTTGCCCTATTTAAAATATTAGCCTACATTGATTTCGGACAAGGAGAGTTTGTTTTTCCACCCACCGTGGACGAATTAGGAAATGGAGGGAGAGACACATGTCTTTCGAACGAGCTTGAATCAAATGTGTTTTGCCGCCCACGTTTGGCGCCCACCGTGTGTGAATGGGCTCAGAGGCCACCGTGTCATGTCTAATTGAAGTTACTAGTCTACCCCTATCGACAGCAGTGTAAATCCGGTCGATAAGGATGTCAAGTGTCAGGGGTAGATAGTAATTTCCATCTTGCAAACACTTGCTTCGGGTAGCCAACAAATGATAGTGGGTGTTTAGCTGCTTCGTTCAAAACTTGGGAGAATTAGCATTCACGTTTGCCCTGGGCCCTCGCAACTAAATCCAAATCCAATTTTTATTCGATTACGAATATCCACAGATAATTCTACGTTTTGTTATTTATATCTTCAAAATCACAACAAACATTTATTCCACCTTTATATATGATTATGATTTAGAAATGCCGTGATCTTCGAATTTAGTAGGTTGGATACACTTTGAGTCAAACAGTTATTTCATGCAATACAATATGCTCACAGGAAAAATAGTTCACCTTATGTCAATCATACAAGTATTGAGGATTACCTCGCTAAAAAATTCGGATCATTACAACACATGGACAACATAGGTGGTCTTACAACATAATCCATTCAGAGATATGACACAACATGCAAGTACAATAATCTAATGAAAATTTCAACTGCTATCTAAAGAAGAACTGAGATTACCCTGGGCTTCAGATAGCAGAAGCAGCAAGACCTCCTCTGTCTTCAAATGCAACATTCTTACTTCCTCCAATTCTTGGGTTGCCTGCATAATGCGTGCAGCTAATTGCATAATTTCCAGCTTCAAGATCGAGATTACCTCATTCATGGCAGCCACACCATCTCTTTCTGCCTCTAGTAGAGCCTCAAGAACTATAATATCTGTGCTCAGACTGCTCTCCGGCGGTGTTGCCTCTGAACTGCTACCATCTGGTAACATGGATGGCGCACTGCTTCCACAAATAGATTCTGGGGTTGTACATTGTGTCCTAGTGTGAACGGCATCCTGAAAGGTTTCCGCTGGACATAAGTAAGAGATAGTTATCGCATGATCCAGGCAGTAAGCTTACATGGTAAACGACATACGAATTATTGCCGAGCATGGCAAGCTATATTTAAATGGTTCGAAGCAGCATCAGCCGAAAAGAAATTAAAATGGTAAGATGAAACTAGGGATGTAAGTGGCAAATAAACGACATCCGCCAGTCCCATCTAGTTAGTTTTTGCTAGCTCCCTGGTTCATTTTCCTCAAAAAAAAAACTCTTTTGAACTATCATACCACCAGTGGACTTTAATCGGGATTAAATGGGACCCAGTTGACATCCCTAGTTGAAAGGGAGTGTACCACCGCTATATTTAAGTTGCCAAGGCATCTAAGCAGTTGAAATAATCTGAGAAAGCACTTAACAGTGTGGCCTCATATAAACTACGAAGACAGTCTTGTGATGAAGTTCAGAGGAAAAGTTAAGGACTCAAATGAACTAGGCATGCATTTCTTTACGATAGTACAGCAGGCACTGCTGACATATTGGCCAACTCAGGTATAGCGTAACAAGTAACAAACAAGCATTCGAATCAAGCAATACAGCAAAGCAGACAACTGAACTATTTGTTATTCTGTAGGATTACAGGTTGAGGGCACAAGCCAAGAAAGCAGCCCACACGCATTACATTTCACATGTACTAAAACACACTGGCTTACCATATGTTGTTGTGAAGCCTCGCTGCTGTTGCAATGTTCTTTGAAGATATCGTCAGCATCCCATGGTTGCAAATCTACTTGTTGTAGTTTATTCTGCACCCTCTATTTAGGTAAAATTAATTTTAATCGCATGCACTGGTTCGAATTGATCATCAATGGTTCGTCTAAACAAATGAAAGAAGGGTGTGTGCATACACGACAATATATCTGCTTCCCTCTATTTTTATGCTTGTTCGAGGTGCCAGCCCCAAAAGAACAAATATTTTGCTTGATGGGGTTGGCAGCTCCATAATTAATAGAAGCATCAAATTAGTCATGCAACTTGGGAAGATCAAGAACACACAAAAAAAAGTAATGAACAGAGGCTCATAGCAGTGATGTAATAGCTAGCATCAGAAAATGTAGGGTAAAACGAACAAAAACCAGTGGAACCACATGCTATGCTGATGTGTAATTAAGCATAGAGAACATGAAGCAGTCTGATGGAACCAACATGTGGCATCAGAACAACACCATTATCATAAATATAACATGCAAGAAGTAAAATAGTAGGCAATGATATCTAGGAAGTACAGTAATACTTAGGACAAAACTAAAGCATATAAACTATATGTGCACTGGTATGTAATTTAGCACATGTAACATGTTCACTGCCAGAAGTATGACCCTACAGGTGCAAGCAGAATAACGCGTCTCATGAAAAACTGAATGATGCCCCTCAAAGGTGCGGTGCTTATGCTAAGAAAGTGAACGTAGGCGCCGGCCGTTGGATAATAGTACCTGATTCTCGATGGCGTATGGGTATCGTTGGCATACTTGATAGCTAAGGATCGTCGATGGTGCTCGTGTTGTGGTTGAGTTTGGGCTGGCTGTCACCATCGCTGAAGCGGCTCCCGTGCTATGCTTGCGGCGCCTGTCGGCACACAAGAAAGCTCATCTGTGATAAGTGAACAGTTGCATGATAAAGAGAAAAACCTAAGGAGTACAGATTAAAATAACTTGATGAGGCTGCGGCGTCGGTAAAGCAGGGCCGGTGGAGTTGAATATGGCGTCCGTGGAGGGGGTCCGGTGTAGTGGACGAAGGCTTCGGCGGGCGCGTTGTACAGTGCTTTCGGTGAGGCGGATCTGTTGCAGCGGACGAGGGCTTGTATGAAGGGCCAGCGAAAGGATAGACGAGGGAGTCAGTGAAGGGCCTACACTATGGTGAACGAGGGCGCCGATTAAGCAGATCCGGTGCAGTGGACCATGATGGCAGTCAAGGAGATCTGGAGCGGTGTACAAGCCAGTCGCTAAAGCGGCTCTAGTGAAGTGGTGAGTTGGCAGTTGGGGGTTCCAAGGTGCGGAAGGTAGATCCGTCGGGGTGTGAGGTCCACCGCTGCAGCGGAGGACTAGATTCAGCGGCTTGCCGTGGTTGGGGGGCGGGTCGGGGAGGGGAAGGGGAGGGGCTCTGGGGAAGAATGTTGGGGGCAAAGAGGGGAAAACAATGGAGTTACCAAAGCAGCCCTTTTACGTTCATGTGGCAGGGGTAAAACAGGAATATCGCAGGGCTAAACTTTCGAGCGCGAGATATTTCGATGTGAGCGGGAAGTTTGAAAGCTTTTGGCGCCTGAAATTATATTCTGCCCTTGTACGACCGACCATGATATCATGGCCAAGAATTTGTTTGTTTTGCATGCAAAAAAGTGCGAGTTTTGAAAATCAATGTCTCCAACTCGAAACTTAGATTGTCCATTCAATTCAAATATGGATCATTGAGCTACTACAAGCAAATACCATCATATGGTCCAATTCAAATGAAATTCCAAATGTGTTTATCCTATATGATGACAAAAGCAAAAATGTGTATGTGTTTGAATAAAGTGGATGATTATAAAGTTTGAACATGCCTATATGTGTATATCTCTAGGTTTGATATATGAATTTGAAATCACGTAATCCCGTCTTAAAGATGTACCTCCGTTTAAATGAATTACAAAAGCTAATGATGGATTCAAATTCCAAAATTCCAATCATAGGTTTGTAATTCTGGTACATCAAAGTATATTACGCATGTTCAAAAGTATCGTTATCTCATAGTCCAAATTGTGAAACAAATTGATCAACCTTGAGTGCACACACTATTGACTGACCATGTATATCTCAATTACGCTAAAGTCCCTCAAATATAGACACCTCACTCTTTATCTGAAGCAACACCCCCCTCGTCGCCCCCGCCCCACACACAGACAAAGAAGTCGTTCTCTCCCCCAAACACCAACACACGAGCACATTAACACCCCTCTCTCTTCTAAAGTACGGACCCCAATATACGTATCTATCACTTTTATCTCTTGGGCATGCACACATCTCTTCCCCCACTCTCTAGCTAGGTCTCCCGACATCTCTCTTTCCCAAGCACACGCACTATGTAGAGTGTATCTTTCCCATACACACAAAACGTCACCGCAAAACGTCTATCTCCCTAGTTATGTGGTTCTCGCATACTCACCTCACCCACCACTCCCACTTCAAAACAAGCACACTTTGTCTCCTTGTGCACCACTCTCCTCTTTCTATCTCTCCCACATGCAGACCCGCCCCAGCTCCTCCCTGTATACATATATGTCGTGACTCTTTCCATAGCTCCCTAATGTATCATCGTTCTCGATCTCGCACATTGTTCTCTACACCATCTATTCTAGATCTCTCATGAAGTCCCTATCACACACACGATGACTCGCTTCCCTTGCGTCTCCGTACATAGGCCAATTTCAAACAACATCAACATTGTCTCCCTATCTATACGCCATTTATGAACACAAAGGCCCCCTCTCTTCCTCTCTCTCTCTCTCTCTTTCTCTCTCTCTCTATCGATCTCTCGCTCTCACACCCCTCTCCCACACACAATCGATGTCTCTTCCAAATAGTCTGCTCCCCCCGCCCGCACCCATGCTATCCCGCTACTACACATGTCACACCATTCCCCCTTCCCTTATACTAGGTTTAAATCATTAGTGGTCTCTCTACTCCACATACACACACTCCCTCTCACACACAAACGCGCGCACAAACACACACAGACACGCACAAACACCCATTAATCTCGATCCTCATCTCTCCCCATGTCCACATGTGTATCTCGCACACTCACTCTCTAATTACGTATATGTGTCTCCACGTTACACAACACAAAGCCCCATGTACATGTCTCTCTCTATCCTCCGCACACATAGACACAAATAATCTGTTATCATTGCCTCAATCTCTAGACATATCACACACGCACTCTCTCTCTCTTGCAAACACGCTCAACAAGGGTTTCCCCGTGAATAACTTACCGTCTATTCATCAACAGTCGTGGCAGTACGACAAACACGAGTCATGAAAAAGAATAAATCTACACATGCTTAGACCACCTAGTATGACTACTAGGACTAGAGCAAGCCAAAAAGCACGCCGCCGTCACCCCTCCTTATCGGCGACGGGAAAACCTTTGTTTTACACGGAAGTCATTGTGCTAAGGCCTCACATGCTGAGGCATTGAATAGAATGTAGATGCTAGTTTACGGAAACAACTATCGATAATACGTTTGTATCTCCATACTTATATTTCTTCTCTTATAAAAAACCGAGCTGGTGATGATGGTATCCATGCCATCTTGCAATATAGACCGTCCGATCTATATCTGACTAATGGAAATTAAACTAAAAGATACCCGCACCCTCTCCACATTTGTAGACAAGGCCTTCCCTCGTTCATCCTTATCTCCAACAACCTCATTGTTGAGCAATTAAGAAAGGAAGCCTCTGGAACAAATTGGCCTAGTGGTCGCTGCCGACGTCATCAATCCCTATGCCTCCGCTCAATCCGACCACCAATCACCACCACGCCCCACTCCTCTTCACCTTATCTCCTATTTCTCGAGATATCATTAGTTTTTACACATGGGATTACTCCCGCATGGGTCAATCACAACAAGTGTTTTTATAAAAAAATGCATCTTGATGTTCCGTGCAATGCACGGATCTTGCTAGTACTCCTACAGAAGACTAAGTTGGTGATGATGGTGTGTCTGCCATCCGTCGTTTGTGACCATTAGATCTACATCTAACGACTACGAGGTAAGTTGTTGCCTTTTCTCACAAACATCCCACTTGTCTACCAATTTGAAGAAAAACCCATAATTAGTATCTTAAAACCAACCACATCCCTCCCTGACCTCACCAAAACAGCCCAAGGAATATATTCTAATTGAAACATAATATAACTCTAGTGATATATGTATATCAAAATTAGAGTGTTTTGTATCAACTTTGTGAATAAGTATTATTCTAATTATGATTCGTTGCAACACACATGAACATTGCTAGTATTTCCAACCATGCAATTTTTTCCCTAGTATTCCATAGTTTCGAGTTTTCCATCAAGATATTAGTCACTCATGGTTGATATTTACTTTCAATCATGTACACATATGCACTATGTAACTAGCCTTGCTTATTGGGTTCCAAATCTTAACTTTCACTCCTACTTACAATATGTAGAGTATTTAACAAAAAACTACCACTTTCAACCAGCCCTAGGAAGAATCTATTGTACAAAAAATAGAAAAAACACAACCAAAATTTCTTAATCCACGCCAAAAACTACTACCTACCGATTAGGTTAGTTTAAACCCATTTATGACAGGGTTGTCCCACACGTCCCTGCTGATGAGGCAGCTTAAACCAACACATTTTGTTTGACCGTTGACATGAGGGACCCACATCTGACCTTCTATCCTGTTATTCCCTGTCAAATCATTATTTTTCCTGAACATTACTTCAAACAGTACTGATGTGTGTTCGCCGGTGGTGCCGGTGATGAGAAAGTTGGACGCCGCTTCGCCGGACAGGCCGGACGCCGCGCTGGCCTCCGCACGGGTTGGCAGGCTGGCCCGAGCATGATTCACGAGCGAGCAAGCCGGCGCGCTGGCCTTCGCTTGAGCCACATGGCTGGCCTTAGCGTGGCGCGCGCGAGCAAGCCGCCGCGCCACCGTGCCAATCTAGCTAGAAAACCTTGCAAACAAGCAGCTGGACAGAACTATCTTGGCTAGCTAGCGGCTGCAAGCGCCGGACAGAGCTGGCATTCGGGCAGCCTCAAGATGGGCTCTGCACCGTTGGCGGTTTTGACCTCGCCTTCTGCCGGCGGCGGTAGCTGTGTCCCGTGGCCGAGGATGACTAGGAGGATGGGCTGGAGGTAGGAGGTCACTCGGGGATTTTTGTCCAGACTGACATGTAGGTCCCACAAGTCATAATGCCCGGTCGAATAGAAGGCATTGAGTTAATGGGCGACATGGGCCCTGTTTGGATACTCTAAGTCAGAGGTTAGATTCTAACCCTGAACTAACTCTAACCAAAGTGGTGTTTGGATGGCAGGGTTAGATTGACAACAAATGTATCCAAACAGGGCCATGGGTTGAAACGTGCCTATAACGGCACTTTGTAGAGTAGTCGTTTCTTGGTAGGGTTGGTTAGTAAGAGCATGTACAATGGTTGATAAGGTAGTCTTATCTTAAGTCTGCCATGTATGCAAGTGGTAGTAGTTTCTTGGCATTATTAGTGGTTTCTTGCATTATTAGGGGTTTCTTGTAAGGCTACTCATAGTGGGGAGTATCATATGCTAGTAACATGCGTATGATACTAGTGTATGATACTACCTCCATAGTTCATAGTATCATAAACTAGTATCATAGATGATCATATTTATTGCCATGAATGACACAAAGTAGCATAGCATTTAACATGATACGGTATCTACCTATGTTACTCTAACACTATTTCTCTTCTTTAATTATGTGCCACATAAGCACGTTTGCTAGTCCCAAGTGCATGTTACCACTTATGTTACCCCCACTATGGCCAGCCTAAGGAACAATGTACTACTAGCGACAAAAGGCGATTCTAGGTTGCGTTGTACTCCAATGAGTACTAGTGCTGGTCGCGGGAGTGTATACCTAATTCTGTGGGTTCGATCCTGGCCGAACGCACGACGGTCTTTTTTTTAAATAGTAACTTTGCCGCGAGCAAATATTTTACACGGGTAGTTTGAGTTTTGAAGTCAAATGGATGAGCGGCACCACAATCTGGGTGCATTGGATAGCCTAGCCACGTGAACGGGTTTTCCTTCCCAGCATGTCGTGGCTCACGTGCTCGCCCTAGCCGCACCTCGCTTGCAGTTTCCTCATCAGCTAGTAGCATATTTAAACTAGCGTCTCCCAATTAAGCCTGAGGAGCCGAAAAAGCCTGGCGGTGCATTGGGAACTGTGCAATATGGCTCTGTACGTAAAGTGCTCTACTACTACTACTCTGTAGCTTGTGGCGTTGCACGCATGGACTTCACTCCATTATCGGCTCTACTATAGAAGAAATTCCTCTTGACGTGTTTTTTTTGAAACGGAGGCAAAAGCTTTGCTTCATCTCATTCATAAAGAAGGAATTACTAGCAAAGTTCGACGAGATCCATTACACCTCCACAAATGGAAGCGAAAAGTCCAGTCTCGCTGTATCAAATAACTCAAATGTTCTGCCCCCGTAGTAACCATCGCTGATAAACAGGCTGCTAGTGTGTGTGTGAGAGGAGCGGCTGAGTATGCCAGCTACGTGAGAGGAGCGGCTGAATAGAGCACCGAGAGTACCCACTAGGCCACTACGCAGGTGTACTTTCCCTGCATTGATAGTACAACGATGGTTCTAGAATACAATAGTACCCTCCAATTCCAACTGTAGCTCCTTGGCCCTGAGATTCAAGAGTTCAAAACTGGTGCACTATACTAGAAGTACAGTACATAGCACTAGTAGTACCCTCACACTACTAGTTGAGAAAGTAGTACTAGTACTGCTACTGTACGAGTACGTACTCCTCCGTCACGTAGTGTAAGACATTTTTTGACACTAGTTGGCGTGTACAAAAAATAGCAAAAACATACCCAAATTTTCTTAATCCACACCAAAAACTACTAGCTTACTACGCTCTACAGTTGGAAGGGACGAGGCCCTGCGGTTACTATGCTCTTATCTCCTCCTCGCCAATTCCCCTCCCCCCAAAGAAAAGGCAGTTCGTCGCTACTCCCATGGATTTGCTAGGCGGTTCTCCTCCTCGTCGGGGCTGGAAGACCTTGGACAACGATCCTCTGGGAGAAATCGCACGCCACTCCTGTTGGAAATATGAGCAAATTACTATGATATTTAATCCGAATAAACAGAAGATAGATCATGACTACAGTAGCAGAGATTAAGCTAATCATGCGAACTAGCATAGCAGATGAACAGATCACATCTAGAGCACATACTAGAAACATGAATTCTAGTACGATCTCGAATAGGAAGGATAGAATCACATACGGTGCAGCGCGAGCAGCACCGCCGACATTGACGTTGTCGCCCATGTCGTCGAGTATGAGGTTGCCGAGGTCAGGGAAGAAGTCATTGTTCACGAAGTCGTCGCTGCCAGCAGTCGCGCGAGTGCGCTCCCCAAAAACCTGATCGCCCCTCTCCCGTACAGGATCACGAGAGGCGGGGTTCCAGAGGCCTGCGGTCCCTTCTCCCGGTGCATGCCGAAAGGAGGGATGGAGAAGACTTGCTTGGCAACGCAATGATCTGGAACGGTGGTGAGAAACCATACGAAGCGGCGGCGGCTAGGGTAGACATCTGCCTGTCTATATAGTGTGGGCCGGGTAGGTCGTGGGAGTAAACCCCACGTCCGGGTCGTCACGATCCAAAAGAATCGAAAATGATTCAGTAATTAACGTGTCCATTAATTATTAATTAATGATGCATTAATTTTTCCCGAGCAGCAAAAATATAGACAATGTGCATAGCTCTGTCCTCGGCTCGTTTCAATCCCGCAACCTGCGGCGCGTCGTGACGAGGCGTGGCGTGGCTAGGTGAGCGAGGAGGAGGAGCGCGCGTGTAGGTCTCCTCTACTCATGCTCATACAAGTGGTAGAAGAGCTCACCTTATAAAGAGGTGCAACTCTCTCTCAACTTCCAGGGTGGGACTAAACTTTAGTCTCACTCACTCCACTCACATGTGTGCATGAATGGGCCAAGAGAATTTCAGAATTTTAGTTGGGCTTTGGGCCAAAGCCCTACTAGCAAAATTCCGACAATCCCCCACAAAGTCTCATTGGCACATCTCATCATTTAGTTCCAAAGCATTGTTTATATACCGGTGCTTAGTGGAGACTGTGAAGTTGAACTTCCACTTAGAGTTTTATGCTACACTAGATCACAACTTGAATAGTGGACTATGCCTTGAACTACAAGTTTTCCGCGAAACTAGTTTCACATAAATTCTTGACCGATACTGGGCTGCCGCAAGGCTTCCTCGTGGGTGGAGCGTATACGTCATACTCCAGGGACTTTCATGAATTTGTTAGAGAACACCCAATTCTCTCAGACTGCGACGTTAACAGTCAAATTCATATAGGTGTGTTCCTCAGGAGATGCTCTGCGGTACAACATTTCTTCTTACTCAAATAAGCCACTTGGAACACATTAAGATAAATATCAACCTGCCATGCATATCAGGAGAGTATTGCATCTTCATGGAGTGGGATAATTAAAATAGGGATAGTCTCCTCTCAGTTGACCAACACCTTGTCTCCCACTTCTACTTCACGGGATCTCCGATCACATAGAGTGGGTTACCACTATGGACAACTCATGCGGTGGGTCTCAAGCCCATCTCCATCGATGCATTATCTATCACGTTACGTGATATACCATTTGTGAAGGGATCTTCCAAGTTTTTCGATCTTTCGATATAATCCAACGTAATAACTTCGTAGTTCCTCAATTTTTTGACAGATCTTAGTCTCCTCTTCACATGCCTTGAGGACTTCATATTGTCCTTAGAACTGTTTATCTTGACGATCACAGTTTAATTATCATAGTTCATCAGGATAGGGGGTATTGGTTTTTCAACCATAGGTAAGTCCATCAAGAGCTCACGAAGCCACTCTGCTTCAATAGTGGCAGTGTCTAATGTTGTGAGTTCTGCTTCCATAGTTGACCATGTTAAGATGGTCTGCTTGCAAGACTTCCAGGAAATAGCGCCACCACCAAGTGTAAAAACATAACCACTTGTGGCCTTAATCTCATGAGCATCAGATATCCAGTTTGAGTCACTATAACCCTCTAGTACGATCACTAGCTCGTCGTAGCTCACCGTATTGCATCCTACTGACCGGCCACATAGTCGACGTGGCACTTTGTTGACTGGTTAAATTGTCACCTGGTTTCTGGGTCTCACCTGTCAGTTGGCAAAGAAAAGAAATCAGCTAAAAAACAAAGAGTCTAGTACATCTACGCTTCCAATGCATTTAGCCTTTAATCTAAATCGATATTGATTGACTAATGCACCAATTTGTGCTCTAGGTATAGGCTACATGTCTATCCTTAATTACAGCATGCACCAACCTTCATTTAATCTTCTGCTCTCAATGGTCGCATGCACACATAAGTCTGCTACTTTTGGGCGTTACTTATGCCCTGGTCAATGTGTAAATCTCTAAATGTACAGTCTTTCACGGACGTAGGGAGTAGGTTGAGCACTTGAGCATGAGCGTGTGCGTTGCATCGTGTGCTGTGTGCCGCATGGGTGCGTGAGTGTTGTCTGCGTCCATGTGTACGTGTGAGTGTTGCATGTTGCATGCATGCATGGGGCTTACTCCCTCCCATTGACATGTTCATATTTCAAGCTTCCTCTGTTCCCTCCATGTGGTGATACTCCCTCTATTCCCAAATACGGAGTAAAATCCTCCCTCTGTTCCCAAATACGGAGTATTTATCTTTCTAGAGATTTCAACAAGTGACTACGTACGGAGAAAAATGAGTGAGGTGAGCGTAGAGGCATAGGGATAATGTAGAAAGGAAGTCTTTGCGATCCATTATTCCCATCTCGGTCAGAGAGAACTATTCAACTAGTCTTCGTAGTGAAGTGACAATACACGATGCAGCAGATGCGACACTTAATTAATAAGCTGAACCAGCGTGTTGGTGATACTAAATCAGCCTTACCCAGAACTGCCATCATGTTTGCCAGTAGAGCACGCTTCTCCTCCGTTAACTGACATATGGGCCCTCTTTGTGGTAGACCCACATGTCATCGGTGTAACTATTTACACTCCGAAGGACGGTATATCCTGGTAGTAGTAGTAGTAGAATTGAGATTTAATGCACTTTCTTCCTCGTCTTCCACTCTTCTTCCTCCTCTCTTCTTCTTCCTCCTCTCTTCCCCATCGTCGGCCGCACACCATTTCCCCTGCTCACTACTCGCCCGCCCCCGCTATCTTCCTTGGTAGCTCGCGTGTACCATATCCCCCCGCTCACTACTCGGCCACGCGAGGAGAAGCTTATTCACTCGCTCGCCCGAATCCACTTCCCCGCTGGCTCGCAGGCACCGAAAACCCCAATGGCAGAACCGACTAACACACAGAGCCGCGATTGGAATTCCCTCCCTGATGTTCTCTTGGAGCATATCTGTAATCGTATGGACCTACTTAGCACCGTCCGTCTGGCCACATGCTCGGTGTCTTTGTACCGTCTACTCGTCTGCAACCGTCCGGCTCTTTTCAAGACACCTTGCTTGCTGATGCCCGATCCTCGCAGGTGGCCCAGACACCGACTTGACGATCCTACGGAGGTTGTCGTGGTGCCCCTCGACATGCTACTACTACCCTTCCACATGTCCTTCATGCGCGGCTACTACTGGGCGGGCATGAAGGCCAACTGGATCGTCCTCATCCACCAATCCGGTAGTCCGTGGCGTCTCGTGGATATCTACACCCAGCAAGAGATCACCCTTCCATCTTTGGATACCGCCACCATCGAGCCTCGCGGCCCGCGGGACACTCCTGCCTTCTACGCACGAGACGCGTCGAGCATTTGGCTCGACCTCTGTTTGCTGAAGGTTGTAATCTGCAAAGTTCCCACACCATCATAAGACTACATGGATTACAAGCTCATTGTTGTGTTCAACATGGGATTAGTCTATCTGGAATCCGGTCGCCATACATGGTTATGGCTCATCATCGATCCTCCTTACCCAACACTTCTGTCTGATACTATAGTGCACAATGGCATCGTTTGTGTGGTCGACGCACAGATTAGCTGCCTATACTGGTGGAATCTATCGTCGTGTAATTGTTCTATCTCATCTCATCTTTACCTTAAGAATACGACTGCCTGTTCATTGTTACAAATTTAGAATATATAGTATGTCTATAACCACATCATTGCTATATGTTCCTCTCATTTCCTAGATTTTTATGACCACACATGTTATTGTTAGAGTTGAGAACAATTGGTATCTAATGATTGTTAGAATAGATATTATGAGTATAACCTCATGATTGCTATATGTTACTCTCATTTCCAGGATTTTTATAACAACGCATGTTATTGCTTAGAGTTGATATGATAACTGTAGTAAGTGCTATGGTAGAATATGAGTAGGCCCTATCACATATGTTTTCGTCTCATTGTTACATGATGTTTGAACCATGATATATTGCTAGAATATGAAAGCCATTAATCCTCCTTTTCTAATAAAAATAAAATAAAATAAGAATATGAAATCCATTGGCTTATTTTTTTAACTTGGGGTATGATTATGACCACGGCATTGCAATTCTCTGTGAATGATATGTGTCATTGTTATAATAATCTTAATTCCACACATACTCTGAACATGATTGTTTATTTTTGTCCTTTTGGTCTCCAATTTGAATTGTTGCAGTAGACACAAATGTGCTGGCCTTCATGATTCCAGGACCTGGAATCATACCAGCCGATGGGTGGTGGTTTATCGCTCGTTCAGCTGACGGTGGTCATTTGATGCTCATTTGCACGTACCAAATTGACCAAACCATTTGATCAAACCACATGTAGTACACTGCCTGGGGCATTCGTGACATTGATGGCTATGGCTGCTTCGTGTTCGAGAAAGATCCCAGCTCCGTTTGGCCAGACGTATTCAACTAGAGGCGTGTTTACAGCCTAGGAAACCACTCCATGTTCCTCGGGCTCAATTATCTGATCATCCAACCAATAAACGATCATATCACCAGCGATGATTACCATGCTATGCAACTTCCATTCGCCAGGGGGGTTGTGTTTACACATCATACCATGGGTTTCATGAATCACCATATCCAGAGATTCGTCGACACATCTTGTTGCCAGATACTCTCCAGTGTGTGAAAGGCAGCAAGCTTCCATGCGATGGATGGCTTTTGCAAACCCGACATGCGGCGATGTGGTTCATGCCAACAGAAAATATGCACAACTTGCTTCGTACTGATATGTAGACTGAGCCATGTATTCCACTGCTGTAGCACGACCCTCTTTTGTTGGATATTATGTACTGTTGTTAGTTTGAAGCACTCCTCTAGTTTGAAGGATAGATACCTTTCTGGGATCAAGTGCATCCTAACTCACCTGCGCAGGATGTACTGATAATGATGATGGAGATGATGTGTAGTATATATATAACACTTAGGCTTCAAGTGCGTACTTGTTAGTTAAACCTACGGTTAAAATGTGACACTAAATACGACTAGTAAGTAGTACAGTAGCAGTACTAGTATACGTCGGTCAAATTATTCATCATGTCCACACATTGAATTGACATGACAACACGCTGCGCATGAGGTGACACAAGAATCCCGATGGCGTGTTAGGGTATTCTGGACTTCAGATTTGGAGTACCACTTATCTATCGAAACCTTTCATCATTCACTTAAAACAGTCGATTGATCATACATTGAGTACCGTATAACTGGAATAAACCCATGCAAGTCAAAGAAGGATTCGCCGATGCTGCCGGCTGGTGTCAAGTTCGATCCCACGGATCAGGAGTTGATCAAGCACCTTGAGGCCTAAGCAAGCATTTCTTCCAACACAATTCCAGGGCATTCAAAAGGGGCACATGGACGCGTCGCAAGATACAGTCGGAGTGCGGCATGCACGTGATGTGGCACAACACCGGCAATACCTTGCCAGTGATGGTCAATGGCCGGCAGACGGGCAGCAAAAAGGTTCTGGTGGTGCACACTAAGAAGAACTTTGACCAGCAGAGGACCAACTAGGTGATGCACCAGTACCACCTCGGGGACCTGGAGCAAGAGAAGGAGTGGGAGTTGGTCCTCTGCAAGATTTTCTACCAGACGAACACTGGGGCCAGGATTAAAAAGATTATAAGTTAGTTTGGTATTGGTACTTGTACTACCTTGTCATCCGCAAGTTGGTATTGTTGTTAACGATCTTTTGGTATGAACTTGGCATTTGCTTCCAACCATCATGCCGAGGGTCGACGTGGATATAAAGCTGAATCATTTGTTTCGAAACGAATTTTCAGGCACTTGATTTTTATTTGATGGGTAGCATAAGCACCTTCCGTTCGAATTCCTAGTTCTCCAAATTTTTTGAAACAAGTGAGTGCTCTTATTATCACAATGAAAAAACAATATCCCTGCTGCATCCCAGTTATCAGTCTGTACTTGCAAAATTCTCTTGTTTATTGAGCATGTATATTGTTTTTTCAGGTCGAGCAAGTTTCAACTGGGCTGTAGACTTCCCATGCTTGGTTTTGTTTTTAACAGGCCGAGCCCATGACGACAACGGGGCACAAAGATCGAGCAGGTATGTACTAGCCTCTGGCCCTCCAGCGTTAGTTATATTTTGTCTTACAACATCCGCAGGCACTTTTTTTACTGAATCAAACACACAGCCCAGTTCTATTTTCCTCTTGAAACGCATGTCCTACATCCGTTTTCTAATCTCTACCTATAGTTTTACTAGTTCATATAGACGTATCATTATATTGAAAATACATAAAATTCACTTTTCATATTTACATCCTTATTTTTATTGTTGTTTTCCCTCCCATCGCTGATTTTTTCACCACTGGTTTTCCCTTAAACCAACTCAATTGTCCCACGTCTTATTTGCTTACCAAAACAAAACGATTTTTTTGGGAAATCAATAAGTTCTTAAAAAATGTTTATCATTTCGGGATTACAAAAGTTCGGACTCCACCGAAATATGCAAAATAAGGTTGAACTTTTTGACCATGGTCCTAGGCAGAAAATGGGTTGTAATAAATTACTTAAGAATTAGAAAATGGCTGCAAATTATTATAAAATAGCAAATGGGATCTATGTTGTCTGCCACAGATTTGGAGGCTGACTTGTGGGCCTACTAAGTTCATGCGTACACAAGGTTTATCAAAAAAGAAACATAGTAAACAATCGACTCTACCAGCGTCAAACCGTTAGATGTCAATCTAACGGCAATCGTGCTTCTTCAGTCTCTGATATTCCTGCCCCATCGGAACCGCCTGCTCCTGCCTCCCGTGGCCGGCTGTGCTGCCGGGCAGGCCTCACGGCCCCATCATATACTCGCATCCCTAGCCTGTCTATCCCTCTACTCACCCACACCTCTTGTTATTTTCCGGCGACGGCATCCGAACCAGTCAACCATCATACTCTCCACCGCGTGGGCAGCCACTGCCATGTCTTCCCCGGCTCCCTATCGTTCCCTTCGTAGGCCTCGCCGTCGTCCACCGCCCTGGTGCTCTCGGCGCGGCATGGACAACGTGGTCAACAAACGACATCCATCAGAAGTGGACTGTATGTGGAGAGGCTGACAGTTGGGTCCATGGCCGCACACAAGGAAATGCCTCCTTATTACACGCCAAATAATGATTCCTCCACCTGACATCTAGGACCCGCCGGAAGGGCCTCTGTGTTCGGCGAAAAAATGTTCCCTCCGCTGACAGGTCGGACCCACCAACTATATCTTCACACACAAGGAAGTGCCTCCTTATTGCGCACAAAAAAATGAATACCCCCTGCCAGCTGGGACCCACCATAGTGGGAGGCAGACTTGTGAGCCTACTAAGTTGACGGGGGCAGAGGGCTTTGTCAAGTTAGTCAATATGAATGATTCTAGCTCTAGTGACCGTACGATGTCCATCCAACGGCCTTAGTGCTTCTTCAACCTATGTTCTTCTTGCTCCAGCCGCCCAAAGCAACGCTGGTTGTGCCGCATATTCCTGCCTCCCGTGGCCGGCTGTGCTGCCGCGGAGGCCTCACCGCTACCATACTACTCCCACCGCCGGCCAGGCCATCCCTCCACTCACCCACAACCCCTGTTATTCTGCGGCGACGGAAGCCTCACACCGCAGCCGAACAAGTGAACCCTCGTACTCCTCTACGTGTGGGCATCCACTGCCGCATCTTCCTTGGCTCCGCGTCGTCCCCTTCCTAGGCCTCGTCGTCGTCCACCGCCTTGGTGCTTTCGGCGCGGCGTGGTCAATGTGGCCAACGACCGACTTCCATCGGAAGAGTACTGTACGTGGAGAGGCTGACAGCTAGGTCCACGGCCACAGCCCAGTTTTTTTGTGATTTGCCAAGTAAGTCGGTTTGTCAGGCCTGTTGGGCTGCAAATCTTTCAAGACGAGGAGAGCTTCATTCGGCTGGCCGATAAAATGGTCTATCAGTAATGAGAAATGGGTTGTACATTTTTAAAACACATCAAACCGGCAATTAGTTTCAAATTTCTTTTTTTTTCATTTTGAGATTTTAAATTGCATTGATTTTTATGCGTGGACAATTTGCTGGATTTTATATTGATATACATTTATTTTTAAAACGAGTTTGAATGTGACTCGAAATTTCGGTATTAAAAACAGTTCGGACCGCACCGAAATATGCAAATTTTTGTATCATTTTTTAACTGTGGGCACAATATGGGCTGTAATGCGAACAAAAAGAATATGGGCTCCAAAAAATGTTAAGAATTAGCAAATGGGCTGTAAATTATTAGAAATAATGGCAGATGGGATGTATGATGTTTTCCACAGATTTGAGGCTTTCCTAAAAAAAGGTTGACGCACAAGTAGTGAATGTTGGATGTCCATCCAACGGCCGTCGTGCTTCTTCAGTCTCTGCTCTTCCTGCTCCAGCCGCTCAAACAAGCGCCAGCGGGACTGCCTGCTCCCTCCTCCCCACGGCCGGCTGTGCTACCGCGCAGGCCTCACCGCCGCACCGTAATCCCATCGCTAGCCTAGCCATCCCTCTACTCACCCACACCTGCTGTTATTCTCCGGCGACGGCACACGAACCATTAAACACTCGTACAGTACCCTCCGCGTGGGAAACAACTGTTGAGTCTTCCCTGCCTCCGTGTCGTTCCCTTCCTAGGCCTCGCCGTCGTCCACCGCCCTGGTGCTCTCGGCGCGGCCTGGTCAACATGGTCAACGACCGACATGCATCTGAAGTGGACTGTACGTGGAAAGGCTGATAGCTGGGTCCACGGCCGCACGCAAGGAAATCCCTCCTTATTACGCGCAAAATAATGATTCCTCCACCTGACATCTGGGACCCACCGAAAGGGCCTCTGTATTTCGCGAAAAAACGTTACCGCCGTTGACAGCTTGGACCCACCAGCTATATCTTTGCACGCAAGGAAGTGCCTCCTTATTACGCACAAAAAAATGAATACTCCCCCTGCTAGCTGGGACCCAATGTAGTGGCAGGCTGACTTGTGGGCCTACTAAGTTGACGGGGACGGAGGGCTTTGTCAACTTAGTCAATATGCACGTTCTAGCTCCACTGACCGTACGATATCCATCCAACGGCCGTAGTGCTTCTTCAACCTCTGGTCTTCTTGCTCTAGCCGCCCAAACCAGCGCCGGTTGTGCCTCGTGCTCATGCCTCCCGTGGCCGGCTGTGATGCGGCGGAGGCCTCACCTCCCCCTACTACTCCCACCGCCGGCTAGGCCATCCCTCTACTCACCCACACCCCCTGTTATTCTGCAGCGACGTCAGCCTCACCACAGCGAGCCAGTGAACCCTCATACTCCTCTACTCGTGGGCATCCACTGCCGCGTCTTCCCAGGCTCCGCGTTGTCCCCTTCCTAGGCCTCGCCGTTGTCCACCGCCCTGGTGCTCTCGGCACGGCGTGGTCAATGTGGTCAAGGAACGGCTTCCATCGAACATGGACTGTACGTGTAGAGGCAGACAGCTGGGTCCACGGCCGCAGCAAGGAAGTGCCTCCTTATTACGTGCAAAATAAATATTCCTCTACCTGACAGTGGGGACCCATTGGACGGTCCACCGTATTTCGCGAAAAAAACGTTTCCCCTGACTGTTGGGACCCACCAGCTACATCTTCGCATGCAAGGAAGTGCGTCCGGGCAAAAAAACGATTTGCCCCCTGACTGCTGGGACCCACCAGCTACATCTTCGCACGCAAGGAAGTGCCTGACAGTCGGGACCCACCTGGTCGAAGCGTACGTAGTGTTTTCATTCTGGTCGCGAATGTGTACGTACATACTGGTCAATGTAGAGGCGCGCACGTGTCGTAGTAGAGACGCGCACATAGCATGTACACGTATGTATAGCGGCCAGTGTGAAAGAAAGAAAATACGGCCACGTACGTACATACGGGCAGGGTCTCGAACGCCTACTCACGCATACGTACAGCCAGGGCTCGTGCACATGGCTGGGTCGGAACGAAAAAACAGCGTCGTCGTCGTGTTCATGGGGAGCCAACCGGCTGGGTCGGAACGGAGAAACAGCATCATCGTCGTGTTCATGGGGAGCCAACTGGTTGGGTCAGAACAGAATGCGTCGTCGTGTTCATCGGGAGGGCTTGGACGGAACAGCCGATGGAAACGAGGCCTGGCGTACCACAGAACAAGGAAACGGCCTTGTGTTCGACCGGCCACGTTTGAAACAGGATCCTGTTCATCGGAGGGGTCTGGCGTACCGCAAAACGGAGGAAACAGACCTCCTACGGTCGAAACGAGGGTCATGTTGATCGAGAGGGGTGTGGCGTACCGCAAAACGGACGAAACGGACTTGTGTTGGAGCGCTACGGTCGAAACGGGGGTCCTGTTCATCGGGAGGGGTGTGGCGTACCGCAAAACGGGACTCTACAGGATACTGTTCATCTCCACCGTCGACCCCCTCCAGCCTCCACGAGCTATTGTTCATCCACCGTCGACCTCCTCCAGCCTCCACCTGTGACTGTTCATCCACGGGCTCCTATTCATCCAGCCTCCACCGCGCGCTACTCCACGGGCTCCTGTTCTACCAGCCCTCTCCACGGGCTCCTGTTCAACCACCCCTCCATGGGCTACTGTTCATCCAGCCCTCCACCGTCTATTGTTCATCCTGCCCTCCACTGGGTGGTCCTGTTTATCCTGCCCTCCATGGGGTCCTATTCATCTAGCCCCAACCGGCTCGATCGATCAGGGTCCTATTCATCCAGAGGCAACACCACGGGGTCCTGTTCATCCACCCCCACCGGGAACTGTTCATCCAAACCCCCCAGCAACGCTCACTGTTCATCCAGAGGCAGCATCAATCGGCTTCAGTTAGCAGCAGTAGCGAAGGAATCGCTCGATCGGGTTCAGTTAATAGCCATCGATCGACCGCTCGGGTTCAGTAATGTGTAGCCTGCAGTGCAATCGCTCAGGTTCAGTTAGAGCCCAACGCCTCGCACCCACGCACGTGCGTGTACGAGAGAAACGCATATCGCTCGGCCCCGACCACCCACTGTAACCGGGAACACCCCGATATTTTCCACGCCCTCGCTTCTACCATGGTTTTTTCCGTCATGGACGGCCCAAAGAATGTCATGCAGCTGTGTCTCTGGCCCGCCAGGACGAAAAGCCCATTTTCTGTCATGATTTTTTGTGAGAGAAGTAGGACCCCACCATGTCTATGATGATACCGCGTTTTGTCACAATTATCGTCATAGAAGTGTCATAAGTATGACAGAAATAATTTCGTTCGGCCCAAAATGTCACGGGTGTGTCTTTTTTTGTAGTGTAGGCCGGCCCGCGCTCGCCAAGTTCATGGTGGTTCCCCACTATGCCTACCTGAAGATAAAGCTACTGGGTCCGAAGGGCCTCATCACCATCACTTGCGACTACCGCAAGTCCATAGAGTGCTCCCAAGATGGCGCCAAGCTGGCCGAGTCACTGGTCGTAGCCGAGGAGCGGCGCCAGCTCGACCGGATCGTCGCCTTGGCCCAAGAAGCGTCGGCCGCACCCGTCGTGGCCGATGACCCGACCGACGAGGCCTCGTTCAAGCCCTCCAAGGAGACCAAGAAAGTGAAGCTGTACCCGGAAGACACCAGCTGTAGCAAGTACGTTGTCGTGGGCACCCGCCTCGACAACAAATAGCAAGGCGAGCACGTCGACTTGCTCCGTGAGAATCATAATATCTTTGCATGGACCCAAAGGACATGCCGGGTATCCCCAGGAAGTACGCAGAGCACAAACTTCACGTTCGCAAGGACGCCAAGCCCGTCTGTTAACCCATGTGACATTTTTCCAAAGAGAAGAGAAGGACCATCAGTGAAGAGGTCACCAAGCTTCTGGCGGTCGGTTTCATCATGGAAGTGTTTCACCCCGAGTGGCTGGCCAACCCAGTCCTTGTTCTGAAGAAGAACAAGACCTGGCGCATGTGTATCGCCTGAACAATGCCTGCTCCAAAGACCCGTTCGCTATCCCGCGGATCGACCAAGTCATCGACTCCACTGTCGGGTGTGAGCTCCTATCCTTCCTGGACACTTACTCCGGCTATCATCAGATCAAGCTGGACCCAGCTGACGCCCTAAAGACGTCCTTCATCACGCCCTTTGGGGAGTATTGCTACATCACGATGTCGTTCGTCTTAAAGAACGTCGGCACCACCTTCCAGCGCTGCATGCAGAAGTACCTGCTGCCGCAACTCGGCCGCAATATCCACGTCTACATGGACGACATCGTGGTGAAGACCAAGCAGCACCTCACGCTCCTTGACGATCTGAAGGAGACCTTCACCAACCTGCACAAGTACAAGGTCAGGCTCAACCCGGAAAAATGCGTTTTCAGCGTCCCGGACGGAAAGCTACTCGACTTTCTTGTCTCAGAGCGCGGCATTGAGGTGAACCCGAAGAAAATCAAGGCCATCGAGCGCAAGCGCAAGCCGGCCCGACTGCGCGATGTCCAGAAGTTCACTGGCTGCTTAGCCTCGGTTAGCCGGCTTCTCAGCCGGCTGGGCGAGAGGGCCTTGCCCCTGTATCAGCTGATGAAGAAGACGACGTCGTTTGAATGGAACGACTAGGTGGATGAAGCTTTATGGGATCTCAAGCACATGCTCTCCACCGCACCAATCCTGGCCGCACCAGCCATGGAGGAGACGTTGTTGCTCTATATCGCCGCAACCCCGTGGTCGGTCAGCACAGTGATGGTGGTCGAGCGACCAGAGAAGGACAAGGTCCAAGCCGTCCAGCGTCCCGTCTACTACCTGAGCGAGGTGCTCTCTGCCACAAAGTAGAACTACCCGCACTACTAGAAGATGTGTTACGGCGTGTACTTCACCGCCAAGAAGCTGAAGCAGTACTTCCAAGAGCATGTCATCACCGTGGTCAGCACGGCCCCTCTCGGCGAAATCATCGGGTGCCAGGATGCCTCTGGCCGGGTCACCAAGTGGGCGCTCGAGCTAGCCAGCCATACCATCCTCTACGAGGACCGCACCATGATCAAGTCCCAAGCTTTGGCCGACTTCCTCGTTGCCTGGACCGAAACCCAGTACCTGCCACCACCACCGGACTCGACGCACTGGTGCATGCACTTCGATGGCTCGAAGATGCGACTCGGCCTGGGCTGGCATTGTGCTGTCCTCCCCCAGGGCGACCGACTTATGTACGCACTACAGATCCACTTCGCCGCCTCCAACAACATCGCCGAGTACGAAGCCCTTGTGCACGACCTCCGGCTCGCCAAGGAACTCGGCATCCGGCGTATCCTTTGCTTCGGTGACTCAGACCTGGTGGTGCAGCAATGCTCAGGCGAATGGGACGCGCACGACTCCAACATGGGAAGCTACCGCTTCCTCATCCAGAAGCTGACTGGATTCTTCGAGGGCTGTGAGTTCCTCCACGTCCCCCACGTGGAGAAAGAGGCGACCGACACGCTCGCCAAGATCACCTCATCCCAGCAGTCCATTCCGTTCGACGTCTCCCTCGAGCACCTGCACAAGTCATCCGTCAAGCCGTCTCTGGATTCCGAGTCCATCGACATTCCGGGCGCCCCGGCCGCGCCTCAACCCAACCTGGGGACTGGTCCATCTGACCCAGCCACGCCTCAACCCGGCCCGGGGACTTCTCCACCCGACCCGGCCGCGCCTCAACCCGGCCCGGAGACTTCCGAACCCGGCACGGGGGCTGCATAACCAGGCTCGGAGGCCGCCGACCCGGAACCCAAAATAGTGGCCATCTTCGCCATGGTGACGGCACCATCCTGGGCCCTGCCCATCTCGGAGTTCCTGGAGAATGGGGTCCTCCCCATGGACAAGACCGAAGCTCGACAAGTGCAGCGCCGAGCGTCCGCCAACAGCATCATCAACAACGAGCTCGTCAAGCTCAGCTCCACTAGCATATTCCAACGCTGCGTCGAGCAGGACAAGGCCATCGAGATCCTCCTCGACATACACCAGGGCGAGTGTGGGCACCATGCCACCTCACGATCGCTGGTGGCCAAGGCTTTCCTCCATGGTTTCTACTGGGCCACGGCCCTCGAAGACGCAGAGTCACTCATCCTCAAGTGCGAGGGGCGCCAGCGCTTCAGTAAGCGCATCCACCAGCCGGCGTCAGCACTCCGGACCATCCCGATCGCCTGGCCCTTCGCAATTTGGGGGCTCGACATGGTGGGGGCCTTCAAGACCGCCCGTGGCGGCATGACGCATTCACTGGTGGCGGTGGACAAGTTCACCAAATGGATCGAGGCAAGGCCAATCAAGAAGCTGGATGACCCGACGGCCGTTCAATTCATCAAGGACATCGTGGTGCACTACGGCATGCCGAACAACATCATCACGGACAACGGCACCAACTTCGCCAAGGGCGCTCGTGCAGTACTGCTCCGTCTCCGGCATCCGCCTCGTCCTGGCTTCCGTTGCACACTTGCAGTCCAACGGCCAAGTTGAGTGGGCCAACGGCCTCATCCTATCCGGCATCAAGCCGTGACTTGTCAAGCTGCTCGTCCGTTCCACCCGGAGCTGGCTTGACGAGTTGTCTCTGCACCATGCCAAACCGGCCGACTGGGTTCACCCCGTTCTTCCTCGTCTACGGAGCAGAAGCCGTCATCCCGACCGACATCGAGTTCGACATGCCGCGTGTCACGATGTACACGAAAGCCGAAGCCAAGGAAGCCCGCGAAGATGGCACCGACCTGCTCGAAGAAGCACGTCTCCTAGCACTGAGTCGCTCAGCCATCTACCAGCAAAGCCTGAGGCACTACCACAACAAGAAGATCAAGCCCCTCGCTTTCTGGGAGGGAGACCTCGTCCTCCGGCTCGTCCAGCAGCAGACCGGCCAACACAAGCTGTCCTCCCCATGGGAGGGCCCCTTCACCATTAGCAAGGCCGTGTGCGATCGCAAAGCATACTACCTCATCGACGCCCGCAAGTCAAACAAGCGCAAGAGGGACACCGCCGGCGAAGAAACAACCCGGCCATGGAATGCGGAGCTCCTCCGCCCGTTTTACAGTTAGTCGTATGCACGTATGTATTGCTACCTTTTATAATCATCTAAAAACTATGGGATCCCCAAACGACGCTCGGGGGCTGCCCTTTTCGCGACCAAGCTGTTGTGTCCTCTACATTTGTGCATTATTTTCCTCGTTAGCCAACCCGGCCATCGGGTCGACTTGCTCGACCTGGGGGCTTGGTGGCTGGCCGGCTTGGCCACCCACCACTTCCCTTAGTGGCTCGTGACGCATTGGATCGCCGCGGCCTCTCACTTCGCCCTAAGCCGCAGAACCGGCTTCGGCTAGTTGCTGGCAAGCACATGAGACCAGAGCACCAGCGCGCCTCAAGCACTAAGTCAAGAGCCATCGGGTTGTCCAACCCGGCCCCGTCACTTTAAAATTGCCGCACAATCGGCTGCTTGCCAACCTGGCCCCGCCGGATTGCCGCCAGCCGGCCCAGTGGGTGTTTCGCTCGCACTCAACGTTCCGAAAGGCTAAATATCGCACGCACCTCCCAAAGGCCGAACTCCCTGTCACGGACCGGAGCCTCAGCCATCAGACTCGCGCGGGGGAGGGGGGACCCAAAGGGGGAAAGTTGCTAGAAAAGGGCTCCAAAGATGAAAAGCAAGAGCGCAGGCATCCACGAAGTTTCCGCATACCACCGGGTCGCTCGACCCGGACTCGTTGCCCTAAGCTACCAAGCGACCGGCTTCCCGCCAACCCGGCCCCGCCGGGTTGCCGCCGGCCGGCCCAATGGATGTTTTCGCTCGCTCTCAACGTTACGAAAGCCTAAGTACTACACGCTCTTCTCAAAAGCCAAACCCCTTGTCACGGACCTGAGCCTCGGCCGTCAGACTCGCGGGAGAGAAGCCCAAGAGGGGAATATGTAGGAAAATGGCTCGAAAAAACAAAAAGCAAAGGCACAAACATTCACAAAGCTCGTACATCATAAATTCGGAAACAGGCCCAAGGCCAAGAGTTCATTACACCCAGTAAACCTCCAGTGGGTGGGTGGACCTGCTACCTAATAGAAATTTTTACTAAGTGAAAAAATCAGGCATCCCCGCCACCGGATCGCGCAGCCCCCGGGTCCGCCGAGGTACCGGTATCCTTCTCGCCGGAGCCCGCGTCACGGTAGACACCCGTCTCTTCAGAGCTGCCCTACGGGTCACCCGGAAGCAGGCGGTAGTCGTCAGCAGGCACAACACCGCCATCCTCTACCCGCTCCGGCTGGAACTCGTCGTGGAAGGCGAACCCAACAATATAGCTGGCCTGGGCGGCGATCCGTCCAGCCTCCGCCTGCAGCTGGCTCTTCGAGCTGGCCCACTGGCCCATCAGCACATCCAGCGCCAGGTTCAGATGCCAAGACATCGCGAACCGGAGCGCCATCTCGGCGCCAGCTCGGGCGGCAGAACCCCGCCACTCATGAAGACAATCCGGGCCCGCCTCCAACCACCAAGCCAGCCGCGGGAAGCTGTTTGGCGCGACGGCGCCCGGCCAGAGGGCCGCCGTCATCGCCGTGCCGGCCCTAGAAAGCTGCCCCATCTGCTCACTCAAGACTCGCAGACGGGCCTCGGCGGCAGCCACGATCTCTGAGAAGGTCTAGGCCAGCCGCGGGTCGGTCCCGAAACCGACGACCCCCTGCGGGTCGCGCTGGAAGCGGACCGCCTCCTCTGCCAGCCGGTGCATCTCCGAGAAGGTCCCTGTCAAGAAGTAAAGCAAGTCAGAAGAGAAGCCGCCAAAAACAAGAAACCGGAGTCCCAGTCCGGCAACAACAAAACCAAAAGAAAGCACTTATTGGAGAAGTACTCTTCCAGGTGCTGTGCTTCGAGCAACATACCGTGCCACTCCCGGGCAATGGTGCAGTCACGCTCCTGAAGCGTCTTCTCTAGATCGGGGCCACCTTCAACTCGACGTCCTTGTCCTCGGCCGCCTTCACGGCCTCCTTGTGGCGCCGGATCTCCTCTTGCCAGGTCTCCTCCGCCGCGGCCACCAGCGCTTTCAGGCGCTCCACCTCGTCCTGAAGCTGCCCCTTGTCGTCGGCCAGCTTGCCGCGTTGCTGGTCCGCGTCTGCAAGGGCCTGCTGCGCCTCCACGATCTTGGCGGCCTCAGCCTTGAGGCGTCCACCTTGGCCTCGAGGCGGACCTTGTCGCCCTCCAGCCGCTCCTGCAGCCGGCTGGCTTCGTCGAGTGCCCGCCGGGCTCCCGTCGCCTCCGCCCTCGCCCTCTCCACCTCGGTTCCACGCTGACTGGCGTCAGCAACAAGCCAGTCATAGTGGAAGCCGTTCCGGACCAGCCGGGTCCTCCAAGACAGCACCTCGGCTGCAGAAAAGGAACTCAGAAACAAAGTACTACTTTAAGATTCGACCCAGATGCTACGTAGTTGGCCCGAATCTCGGGGGCTACACCCAGTGGGTGCGCTACCGCGCCCCCACTAGAAAAGAGCATGCAAGACAAGTACCTGCCGCGGCGCAGAGCTCCTCCTCCTTGGCGGCGAGCCTTTCCTTGAGACGTCGGTGCGTCTCAAGGAGCCGGTTAAAGATGCAGACCCGGTAGGCGTCCAGTTGCTGCAAAAAGCAATGATCGATACAAGACACCAAGAAAAGATTCGACCCAGCCACTAAGCAGTTGGCCCAAATCTCGGGGGCTACACCCAGTGGGTACGCTGGCGCGCCCCCACGAAGAAGAAGCAATAAAAAAGGAAAAGAAGAATGCAAGAAAACTTACAAACACAGCGCGCTCCAGCTCCTGCGTCTCCTCGACCTTGGCCTGAGCAAAGGCATGAATCCGTTCTGCCCGCCCTAGCAAGCGCCGGGTCACGGCGGTCATCGCCACCTCCTCCTGGGTCGGAGGCCCGAAGAATACCTCGCCGGTCCCGCTCCGCGCCAGCTGCGACCCGGCGGCCCGACGACCCCCGGGCTTGAGCACCAGGGCGTGCTCCCTGCTGGCCGCCTCCTGTGAGGCCGGCTCCGACGCCGGCTCGGTGGGCCGACTGGCTGGCGGCTCCACCACCGGCGGCGTCTCGCTCGTCGGCGTCCGAGCCGTCCCCGCCGGCGTCGTTCGTGATGCCTCCCCCAAGACGGCGTCACCGCCGCCTCCTCGGCCCCCGCCCGCTCGACAACATCGGTCCGCGGCGGGGTGTCATCCCCGGCAACCACAACCCACCGGTCGAGGTCCATCGCACCCGCACGGCCTCCGTGGCCGTGCCCCCCCCTCCAACGACGGCATGAAGATCGTCCCCGCCGCTACCGTCCCCGCCGATATCTCCGGCCACGCCAGCTCGCGCCGACGCCGCCGCAGCGCTAACCCAGGCCTGGGTCGACGCCGCCTCCAACTCCGCCTCGGCCCGGTTCTGGTCCCGCCAGGATAGGCATTCGGAGTCGGCCGGGTCCAGGCCGAGGTCCGGATCTGCCCGCTCCGGCTCCTCCTCGTCCTGGTCGACAATGTCGAACCGGCTCCTCTGGAACGCAACGCCCTTGACGGACGTCACATCCGCCACCGCCACCGCTAATGAGATCGGTAACCTGAAGCACAAGACGAATTAAATACAAGATAAGCAGAGCCGCTCAGCAACTCAGTCCAAGCTAAAAGAAAAACTCACCCTGGCACCACTAGAATGGCGGGCCTCGCCGGCCTCTCCTGCGGCGCGGCACCCCTCCTCTTGGCGGGCGGCTTCGCCACCCCGGCCGGGTCCACCGCGTGCTTTGCGACTGGGGCTCGCAGCACGATGTTGTCCTTCCCATGCGGCCGCCTCGCCGCCGGCGCCCCCCGTGACCACCTGGCTTCGACCGCGCTGCCACCTCCTCCGCCCGATGCTGCTACATCAATCGCTCGCGCCAGCCCCTCAAGATCATCACGCGACCTGGCGACTCAAAAAATACACAAGACTGACCAGACCTGTGCCCTGTGCCCGCGTCAGCAGCCGCCTCCTCCTCTCCGCCGTGGGCCTCGGGCTCCTCTGAGGCAAGGAACACCACATGCGCCCGGTCGTAAGGATGCCGGATGGCGTTCAGAAGCACTTCCCGCGTTGCATCGGGGCAGATAAGAAGATAAGCACCATCGAAGAATGGAGACCAAGGACTCGCCGATGGTGCCGGGGTCACATGGCTGCACGGGCTTTCCCAAACTCCCAGTCGCCCTGTAGGTTGGCCTTGGAGATGTCGTTGACCCGGCACGCAAACTGGTCCGCGCCCAGCCGCATGTTCGCCATGAGGTTGGGGTCCTGAAGGCCGGTCATCTAACCGATGAGGTGGCTGCGCTGCTGCAGCGGTAGCACCCGGCGGACGATGAAGGCGGTGATGAGGTCGATACCGGTGAGCCCCTGATGTTTACTACACAACCTTCTTCTTGTAGACGTTGTTGGGCCTCCAAGTGCAGAGGTTTGTAGGACAGTAGCAAATTTCCCTCAAGTGGATGACCTAAGGTTTATCAATCCATAGGAGGCATAGGATGAAGATGGTCTCTCTCAAGCAACCCTGCAACCAAATAACAAAGAGTCTCTTGTGTCCCCAACACACCCAATACAATGATAAATTGTATAGGTGCACTAGTTCGGCGAAGAGATGGTGATACAAGTGGTATATGGATAGTAGATAATAGTTTTTGTAATCTGAAAATATAAAAACAGCAAGGTAACTAATGATAAAAGTGAGCGTAAACGGTATTACAATGCGTTGAAACAAGGCCTAGGGTTCATACTTTCACTAGTGCAAGTTTTCTCAACAATAATAACATAATTGGATCACATAAATATCCCTCAACATGCAACAAAGAGTCACTCCAAAGTCACTAATAGCGGAGAACAAACGAAGAGATTATGGTAGGGTACGAAACCACCTCAAAGTTTTTCTTTCGAATCAATCCGTTGGGCTATTCCTATAAGTGTCACAAACAACCCTAGAGTTCGTACTAGAATAACACCTTAAGACACAAATCAACCAAAACCCTAATGTCACCTAGATACTCCAATGTCACCTCAAGTCTCCGTGGGTATGATTATATGATATGCATCACACAATCTCAGATTCATCTATTCAACCAACACATAGAACCTCAAAGAGTGCCCCAAAGTTTCTACTGGAGAATCACGACGAAAACGTGTGCCAACCCCTATGCATAGGTTCATGGGCGGAACCCGCAAGTTGGTCACCAAAACATACATCAAGTGAATCACGTGATATCCCATTGTCACCACAGATACGCACGGCAAGACATACATCAAGTGTTCTCAAATCTTTAAAGACTCAATCCGATAAGATTACTTCAAGGGGAAAACTCAATCCATTACAAGAGAGTAGAGGGGGGAAGAAACATCCTAGGATCTAAATATAATAGCAAAGCTCGCGATACATCAAGATCTTATCACCTCAAGAAGACGAGAGAGGGAGAGAGAGATCAAACACATAGCTACTGGTACATACCCTCAGCCCCGAGGGAGAACTACTCCCTCCTCATCATGGAGAGCACCAGGATGATGAAGATGACCACCGGAGAGGGTTTGCCCCCTCCGGCAGGGTGCCAGAACGGGTCTAGATTGGTTTTCGGTGGCTACGGAGGCTTCTGGCGGCAGAACTCCCGGTCTATTGTGCTCCCCGATTGTTTTAGGGTATATGGAGATATATAGGCAGAAGAAGTACGTCAGGGGAGCCACGAGGGGCCCATGAGGGTGGAGAGCGCGCCCAGGGGGGTGGGCACGCCCCCCTGCCTCATGGCTTCCTCGTTGCTTCCCTTACGTGGACTCCAAGTCTCCCGGGTTGCTTTCCTTCCAAAAATAAGTTTCGTGAAGTTTCAGGTCAATTGGACTCCGTTTGATTTTCCTTTTCTACGAAACACTAAAACAAGGGAAAAAACAGGAACTGGCACTGGGCTCTGGGTCAATAGGTTAGTCCTAAAGTTAATATAAAAGTGGATAACAAAGCTCATAAACATCCAAAGTTGATAATATAATAGCATGGAACAATCAAAAATTATAGATACGTTGGAGACGTATCAGCATCCCCAAGCATAATTCCTGCTCGTCCTCGAGTAGGTAAATGATAAAAACAGAATTTTTGATGTTGAATGCTACTTGGCATAATTTTAATGTAATTCTTCTTAATTGTGGCATGAATATTCAGATCCGAAAGATTCAAGATAAAATTTCATATTGACATAAAAATAATAATACTTCAAGCATACTAACTAAGCAATCATGTCTTCTCAAAATAACATGACCAAAGAAAGTTCATCCCTACAAAATCATATAGTTTAGTCATGCTCCATTTTCGTCACACAAGAATGCTCTCATCATGCACAACCCCGATGACAAGCCAAGCAATTGTTACATACCTTAGTAATCTCAAACCTATAAACTTTCACGCAATACATGAGCGCGAGCCATGGATATAGCACTATGGGTGGAATAGAATATGATGATGGGGGTTATGTGGAGAAGACAAAAAGGAGAAAGTCTCACATCAACGAGGCTAATCAATGGGCTATGGAGATGCCCATCAATTGATTTCGATTCAAGGAGTAGGGATTGCCATGCAACGGATGCACTAGAGCTAAAATGTATGAAAGCTCAACAAAAGAAACTAAGTGGGTGTGCATCCAACTTGCTTGATCACGAAGACCTAGGGCACTTGAGGAGACCCATTTTTGGAATATACAAGCCAAGTTCTATAATGAAAATTTCCCACTAGTATATGAAAGTGACAAAACAAGAGACTCTCTATCATGAATATCATGGTGCTACTTTTAAGCACAAGTGTAGCAAAGTATAGTAGCATTGTCCCTTCTCTCTTTTTCTCTCATTTTCATCTTTTTCATTTTTTTGGGCCTTCTCTTTTTTATGGCCTTTTCTCTTTTTTGGGGACTTCTCTTTTTTATGGCCTTTCTCTTTTTTTATTCCTCACTTGGGACAATGCTCTAGAAAATGATGATCATCACACTTCCATTTATTTACAACTCAATGATTACAACTCGATACTAGAACAAAGTATGACTCTATATGAATGCCTCCGGCGGTGGACCGGGATTGTGATGAATCAAGAGTGACATGTATGAAAAATTATGAACGGTGGCTTTGCCACAAATACTATGTCAACTACATGATCATGCTAAGCAATATGACAATGATGAATGTGTCATGATGAACGGAATGGTGGAAAGTTGCATGGCAATATATCTCGGAATGGTTATGGAAATGCCATAATAGGAAGGTATGGTGGTTGTTTTAAGGAAGATATAAGGAGGTTTATGTGTGAAAGAGCGTATCATATCACGGGGTTTGGATGCAGCGGCGAAGTTTGCGCCAACTCTCAATGTGAGAAAGGGCAATGCGCGGTACCGAAGAGGCTAGCAAGGATGGAAGGGTGAGAGTGCGTATAATCCATGGACTCAACATTAGTCATAAAGAACTCACATACTTATTGCAGAAATCTACAAGTCATCAAAAACCTCGGTACTATGCGCATGCTCCGAGAGGGATAGATTTGTAGGAAAAGACCATCTCTCGTCCCCGACCGCCACTCATAAGGAAGACAATCAAATAACACCTCATGTTTCAAATTTGTTACATAACAATTATCATACGTGCATGCTACGGGACTTGCAAACTTCAACACAAGAATTTCTCAATTTCACAACTACTCAACTAGCACGACTTTGATATTATTACCTCCATATCTCAAAACAATCATCAAGCATCAAACTTCTCTTAGTATTCAAAACACTCATAAGAAAATTTTACTAATCTTGAATACCTAGCATATTAGGATTTTTTAAGCAAATTACCATGCTATTTAAGACTCTCAAAATAATATAAGTGTAGCATGAGAGTTCATCTATTTCTACAAAATAAAACCACCACCGTGCTCTGAAAAGATATAAGTGAAGTACTAGAGCAAATGACAAACTACTCCGAAAGATATAAGTGAAGATCAATGAGTAGTCGAATAAATATGCAACTATGTGAACACTCTCTAACATTTAATAATTTCAGATCTTGGCATTTTATTCAAACAGCAAGCAAAACTAAATAAAATAAAATGATGCTCCAAGCAAAACAAATATCATGTGTTGAATAAAAATATAGCTCCAACTAAAGTTACCGATGAACGAAGAAGAAAGAGGGGATGCCTTCCGGGGCATCCCCAAGCTTAGGGTCTTGGTCATCCTTGAATATTACCTTGGGTTTCCTTGGGCATCCCCAAGCTTAGTCTCTTGCCACTCCTTATTCCATAGTCCATCGAATCTTTACCCAAAACTTGAAAACTTCACAACACAAAACTTAACAGAAAACTCGTAAGCTCCGTTAGTATAAGAAAATAAATCACCACTTAGCTACTGTTGTGAACTCATTCTAAATTCATATTGGTGTAATATCAACTGTATTCCAACTTCTATATGGTTCATACCCTCCAATACTACTCATAGATTCATCAAAATAAGCAAACAACACATCGAAAACAGAATCTGTCAAAAAAAGAACAGTCTGTAGTAATCTGGATCAAACGTATACTTCTGGAACTCATAAAATTCTCAAATAAATTGCTGGACGTGAGGAATTTATCTATTAATCATCTGCAAAAATAATTAACTAAATAGCACATCTGCTAAAGTTTCTGTTTTTTTACAGCATGATCAACAAGACTTTCCCCAAGTCTTCCCAAAGGTTCTACTTGGCACAAACAATAATTAAAAGCATAAAACCACATCTAAATAGAGGCTAGATGAATTATTTATTACTAAACAGGAACAAAAAGCAAGGAACTAAAATAAAATTTGGTTGCCTCCCAACAAGCGCTATCGTTTTAACGCCCCTAGCTAGGCATGATGATTTCAATGATGCTCACATAAAGGATGAGAATTGTAACATAAATAGGGCATCATGAAGAATATTACTAGCACATTTAAGCCTAACATACTTCCTATTCATAGGGATTTTGTGAGGAAACAACTTATGGGAACAATAATCAACTAGCCTAGGAGGGCAAAACAAGCATAACTTCAAAACTTTAAGCACATAGAGAGGAAACTTGATATTATTGCAATTCCTACAAGCATATATTCCTCTCTCATAATAATTTTCAGTAGCATCATGAATGAATTCAACAATATAACCAGCACCTAAAGCATTCTTTTCATGATCTACAAGCATAGAAATTTTATTACTCTCCACATAAGCAAACTTCTTCTCATTCGGAATAGTGGGAGTATCATAAGAAACTCGAATACTATAAATTGTTTCCACATTAAAAGAGTAATGTTCAGAAAAGGGGTAACCATAATCAATATAATCACTACTTTTTATAGCATAACTATCATCACAATAATCATCATAAGTAGGAGGTATGCTATCATCATTATAAATTTGCATATCAAAACTTGGGAGACTAAAAATATCGTCTTCATTAAACGTAGCATCCCCAAGCTTGGGACAAACATTAATTGCAGCAAATATATTCTCAAAACATCATCATCATCAAACATAGCATCCCCAAGCTTGGGCCTTTTCATATCATAAACATAATCACTCTCATCGTTAATAGTATGGATAGCACCAATAGTATAACAATTATCATATTCTTCCAAGCAAGTGCCAAAAGGATTTTCAAGATCATAAGAAGTATCATTATCTTCCACAATTATATTTTCATGAGGCACAATAGTAATAGGAGCCGAATTATTTGGGAGAGATATCTTTTTACCTCTCTTCCTTTTTCTTTTCTTCTTATTCACCACACCATGTGTGGGTTCAATCCTATTTTTGGAGCTCCTTATTAATGAGATTGGTTGAATATGAGGCTCCTCCTCGTTACCTGATTCATCATAAGAAATAATAGGAGGATATTGGGAAGTCTCTTCACTGTCATTAGCATTCTCTTAATCTTCTATTTGTTTTATTTTCTTTATGTAATTGGCAACATAAGAATTTTCAATGCAATTCACCGCACAATACATATAAATTTCCTTTAGATCAAATCCAAGAAGTTTGTAACGGGCAAATTATGGAAGATGATTAGTTAAACGTTTAATTTCTTCATAACCCATAAGCAAACTAAGTTCATTATAATGTGCAAGGGAAATCAAGTCATCACAATTTTTGGACACGATTAGATCATGAAACAATTTGCATCGGATAGCTAAATGACCCTGTTCATTGCAAAGTCCACAAGTACGGCCAAGAAAATTTAAATTTTCAGCACAATCATCTAGTATTTCTTGCAACAATTTAGTTTCTAAGTACTTATGCCTCTTGCAATATCTATCTTCCCTTTTTGGTGTGTACTTACAAACCCAATGCACTCCACAAAAATTGGCACGGTTATAGGAGACATTTTCATCATAACTAGTGCAATCATCATTAGTATCATGGATATTCAAAGAATTCGTACTAACAACATTGCAATCATGCTCATCGTTCACATATTTTAAGCCAAGCATTCTATGTAATTCTTCTTCTAATATTTGAGCAAAATTTTCCTTTCCACCATACTCACGAAAGATATTAAAAAGATGAAGCATATGAGGTAAACTCAATTCCAATTTTTTTATAATTTTCTTTTATAAACTAAACTAGTGCTAAAACAAGAAAGAAAAAGATTCGATTGCAAGATCTAAAGATATACATTCAAGCACTCAGCTCCCTGGCAATGGTGCCAGAAAAGAGCTTGATGTCTACTACACAACCTTCTTCTTGTAGACGTTGTTGGGACTCCAAGTGCAGAGGTTTGTAGGACAGTAGCAAATTTCCCTCAAGTGGATGACCTAAGGTTTATCAATCCATAGGAGGCGTAGGATGAAGATGGTCTCTCTCAAGCAACCCTGCAACCAAATAACAAAGAGTCTCTTGTGTCCCCAACACACCCAATACAATGATATATTCTATAGGTGCCCTAGTTCGCCGAAGAGATGGTGATACAAGTGGTATATGGATAGTAGATAATAGTTTTTGTAATCTGAAAATATAAAATCAGCAAGGTAACTAATGATAAAAGTGAGCACAAACAGTATTGCAATGCGTTGAAACAAGGCCTAGGGTTCATACTTTCACTAGTGCAAGTTCTCTCAACAATAATAACATAATTGGATCACATAACTATCCCTCAACATGCAACAAAGAGTCACTCCAAAGTCACTAATAGCGGAGAACAAACGAAGAGATTATGGTAGGGTACGAAACCACCTCAAAGTTATTCTTTCCAATCAATCCGTTGGGCTATTCCTATAAGTGTCACAAACAGCCCTGTAGTTCGTACTAGAATAACACCTTAAGACACAAATCAACCAAAACCCTAATGTCACCTAGATACTCCAATGTCACCTCAAGTATCCATGGGTATGATTATACGATATGCATCACACAATCTCAGATTCATCTATTCAACCAACACATAGAACCTCAAAGAGTGCTCCAAAGTTTCTACCGGAGAATCACGACGAAAACGTGTGCCAACCCCTATGCATAGGTTCATGGGTGGAACCCGCAAGTCGGTCTCCAAACCATACATCAAGTGAATCACGTGATATCCCATTGTCACCACAGATACGCACGGCAAGACATACATCAAGTGTTCTCAAATCTTTAAAGACTCAATCCGATAAGATTACTTCAAGGGGAAAACTCAATCCATTACAAGAGAGTAGAGGGGTGAAGAAACATCATAGGATCCAAATATAATAGCGAAGCTCGTGATACATCAAGATCATATCACCTCAAGAACACGAGAGAGAGAGAGATCAAACACATAGCTACTGGTACATACCCTCAGCCCCGAGGGAGAACTACTCCCTCCTCGTCATGGAGAGCACCGGGATGATGAACATGGCCACCGGAGTGGGATTGCCCCCTTCGGCAGGGTGCCGGAACGGGTCTAGATTGGCTTTCGGTGGCTACGGAGGCTTCTGGCGGCGGAACTCCCGATCTATTGTGCTCCCCGATCGTTTTAGGGTATATGGAGATATATAGGCGGAGGAAGTACGTCAGGGGAGCCACGAGGGGCCCACGAGGGTGGAGGGTGCACCCAGGGGGGTGGGCACGCCCCCTGCCTCCTCGTTGCTTCCCTTACGTGGACTCCAAGTCTCTAGGGTTGCTTTCCTTCCAAAAATAAGTTTCGTGAAGTTTCAGGTCAATTGGACTCCGTTTGATTTTCCTTTTCTACGAAACACTCAAATAAGGGGAAAAATAGGAACTGGCACAGGGCTCTGGGTCAATAGGTTAGTCCCAAAGTTAATATAAAAGTGGATAATAAAGCCCATAAACATCCAAAGTTGATAATATAATAGCATGGAAGAATCAAAAATTATAGATACGTTGGAGACGTATCAGCCCCTCCCGCTTCTTCATCACTGACACCCACTCGCACACATTGAGCACCTCCTGCGACGGGCGCTTGGGGTAGTACCCCTACTTTTGCTTCTCCTTCGGCGGCGATTTGACGAAGGGCGGCAAGTTGATGTGATCCGCGTCGAGGTTGTGGACGTAGAAGAAAGAATTTTTTCACTTCTTGGCAGAATCCTCCAGCGACATCTTCGGGCAGTCAGCGCCCAACTGCTTGGAGATGATGCTGGCCCCGCACTCCGACATATCTCCGGCCCTCGGCCCCTGTTGCCCTGTTGCTTCAGGGAGAAGAAGCGCACCTAGAGGTCGATCGAAGGCTCGACCCCCAGGTACCCCTCGTAGAGGGTAACGAAGCCCGACAGCTACACAATGGCGCCAGCGCTCAGATGATGAGGCTGGAGCCCGAAGAACTCCAAGAAATCGTGGAAGAAGCTGCTCGTAGGAAGCCTAAACCCGCTCTTGAACTGCGGGAAGAAGATGACTCGCCCCGTGCCCTCGGTCCGCGGCTCCCGCTCGCCCTGCGGAGGGCGCGCGGCGACCTCCATCTCCCCCGGTAGGCGCCTGGTGGTGCGGAGGTAGGCAATGTCGTCGCGGGTGACGGTCGAGCCCATCCACGAGCCTGACGGCAGTGCCATCAACAAAGAAGTAAGAGAAGAGGAAGAAGATGGCCGCAAGGCTCTGCTCGAAGCAACGGCGTCGCGGTAAGCGGCGTTCGTAGGAAGCAGAGGAAGGAAGACGAAGGCAGGGGCGCAGGTGAGAATGGTTTTCGCTGCCCCCTACTCGCCCCAATTTATAAGCCACTGTTTAAAACGTGGGGGAGTGGGATCGTTTGCGCTCGCATTTCCCACTTCCCCGCAATAACTGTACACGTACGCACGCAATAACTGCCTCGAGAATGGCAACCAACTTGCGGACACCGCAATAAATTTGTGCGCATGGGCCGAGGGTGCGCGACCATGGACCCCTGCGCATCGCCCTGTCCTATCGCGCGCGTGGCCTGTCAGGCCCCTTCGACTCCCGGATGCCACGTGGTGCCCGCGTGAAGCCCGAAAGATTGCCTCCAAGATTCGGTGGGCTCCTCGGTTTCCCGCAGCTCTCACAGTGGGTTTTGCCGGACCCGGCGGCCTCAAGATTCGCCTCCTTCAAAGGGGGAAACTACGAAGGCTCTTCCATCCAAAGACGACGGATCTTCATAGCTTCGGGGACTACTATCGGGGGCATGAACCCCGGGCAGGCAACGGAACCCGGATCCTTTTTAACAACAACGGGGATGGCGTCGCCCCTCAAGACAGCTCGCGCTTGGCCGGGTCGCTCGACCCAGCCAAGCCCCCTCAACCTGGCCTAATCACCAAGACTTCTCCGACAAGCCAGCTCAAGATAGCCGAGCCCGGCAAACCAAGACTTCTCCAACAAGCCAGCTCCCCCTTAGCATGTTCTCCAACTCGGCCAAGGGTCAGTGGCCATCCCATCCCAGCCGTACGATGGGACGAGTCGCCACCAACTGATGACCAAAGCCATAGTGCTCCACCCATGCTTTTGGTCAGCCGGACGAGGCAATAGTGCCCCCCACCTACCCGCTGACCAGGACCGGCGTGTCAACAGTGCACTCGTCATCACCCATGACGCCAGCAAGCGGCAACCTGATGGAGCACCACTGTAGCCAACTCAACCTGACCACTCCCTGACGATCGACAAGACGGCCAACAGTGCCCCCGTACCCGGTGGGTCCCGCGCCCGGGGAACCCGGCGAGGCCTGGTACCTGGCAGGTCCCAGCCCCGGGTTCCCAGACGATGACGACCCGACCTTACAACCATGTAACATTACCATTCTGCTCCTGGGGGTTGACCTATAAAACCCCCCAGGAGCCCTCATGCATAGGAGAGAGCAGTAGTATCGACACGATCATCGGCGTAAGCAAGATCATCTCCTCCCGCTTACACACACCTAGCTAGCAACACCCGAGGAGAGGGAACTGCCTAAGCCTTGGACAACCTTCCTTCTTCCTCCATACAGCTCTAGGAGCAACCATGTACTGTTACGTATAAACCACACTCTGCAGGACTAGCAGTGTTATCTCTCCGGAGAGCCCCGAACCTGGGTATGTCCTGCGTCCCACGCTCGCTCATGCCGACCTCGCCTCTGGAGCCCACCAGTGCCCTCGAGCCTCCTCCTCTCTTTAGCCATCCCATGGCATGTGTCGTGCGCCCACCACGACATCGCTTTTATGACATGGTATAAAGTGTGCCATTTTTGAGAACCTATCCACAACAACAAATATGCTATCCCTCCCCTTCTTTGTTCGAGGTGAACCTAAAACAAAGTCCATAGATATATCCTCCCAAGGACACTAGGTACATGCAAAGGCATATATAACCATGAGGATTGAGTCGTGACTTAGCTTTTTGACATGTAGTGCAGCGAGCAACAAAACGCTCAACATCCCGCCTCATCTTTGGCCAAAATAAATGTGTAGAAAGTATATCCTCCGTCTTCTTAACACCAAAGTGTCCCATTAATCCTCCTTCATGCGCCTCCTGCAACAACAAAAGACGAATGGAGCAAGCTGGAATGCATAGCTTGTTAGCACGAAACACAAATCCATCGTTAACCATGAACTTGTTCCAAGTTCTTCCTTCCTTACAATTCTGCAATACATCTTTAAATTCAGCATCATGCACATATTTATCTTTGATGGTTTCCAAACCAAATATTTTGAAGTCAAGTTGTGAAAGCATAGTATAACGACGAGACAATGCATCAGCAATAACATTTTCTTTACCCTTCTTGTGTTTAATGACATAAGGGAAAGTCTCAATGAATTCAACCCATTTAGCATGTCTACGGTTTAGTTTTGCTTGACTTTTAATGTGTTTCAAAGATTCATGTGTAACATCCCAAAATTCTAAATTTTGGAATGTTATAATAAATAGATAGATTTGATTGATTGTTTGATTGATTGACTGAAAGTGAGTGAATTCGAAACTCTTCAAAGTTAAATGAGAGGGAATAAAAGGACTTTCCCAAACTTTCATATTTGCTTTCTGATCTCCATGAATTCAAATTCTTTTCAACACAAAACCCTAGAGAGAAGATGACATGACTTCTTCCATTTAAAATGAAAAGGGTGTTTGAAAAATATTTGAATACCATTGGGAAATATTTTTCCAATTCAGAAACTTTATGCAACTCAATGATTTTCACGAGAGAAGATAAAATGACTTCTTCAAATTATGAAATATGAGTTGGGAGTTTCAAAGAAATTAAATTCAAAGTTCTTTTGAATTTATTTTCAATTTGGAATGTTATAAATTAGATCATCATGCATATCTTATTTTCTTGCATTTTGGTCGATCCTAGAAATTTCACGCGACTCAAGGACCTTCGGAGAGAGTTGGAGATTTCGTTATTTTCATATTTGAGAGTTTTCTCGAATTTGAAAAGAGGATCATTTGATTTATTTATTTCATCTTCAATAATTTTTTCTGTTATCAAAAATATAAGAGAGGGAATAATATGACTTTCCCAAAATTGAGGAAAAATGAAGATATAATAAATAGATCAAGTTTTGGTTTTGCCGGAGTTTATTTGCATTTTATTCGGATAGGGAAAAATGCGCGTTTTCGAAAATTGCATTTTAGGTCCGGAGAAAAGTTCATTTTGTTCGACTCATTTTTAGGAGTCGGGGAAAATTTACTTTAGAATTTTTGGAGCTCGTTTAGATTTTGTTGTCTGTGTTTTTCTGCGCGGAACTATTTAAAAAAAAACCCCCGCCAGGCCAGCCGGGCCAACGGCCCAGCCAGCCGGCCGCCCCAGCCCTCCCGTGCGCTGCGCGCGCGCAGCCAGCGCCAGGCAGCCAGGCCGCCGCCTCGCCTCTTTCCTCAGGCCGAATCCTTTTAGGATTCTAGGCCGGTAGCCCCCCCCCCTCTTTCCTTTGTTCCGTTTTCCTTTTTCTTCTAGGACTCTTTTACCTAGTCTATTTCTTGTCCCCTACCCCAAGTCTCCTCACCCCTCCCCAATATAAATACCCCAACCCCCCTCTAAACTCATCAAATCAAACCCCAAGCACTCCACCGCACCCCACCCCGCGCCCTACACCACCGCCGCGCCACCCCACACCCGCGCCGCCGCCGCACCTTGCCCACGCCGCCGCCCTACGCCACGCCGCCGGAGCCCCTCGCCGGGATCTCGCCGGAGGTTGCCCCGCATCTCTTTTCCTCGGATCGTTTTCTTCTAATCGTTCTGATTCTTTTCTTCTCTTCCGATTCGTTTTCTAGATCGGTTTTCCGTTTCTTTTTCGGTTTTCTTCTCCGAAACCCTAGATCGGATTCGTTTTCCTTTCCGATTTAGTTGCCTTTGGACTGTTCGCCAGACCGTTCGTCCTAACAAACGTGATCACCGGATTCTTCTAGGTTAACGAACGTCCGTTCGTTTAACCGTTCTTCGTTTTCTTTTTTGTCAGATTTATTCCGCGTTCTTTTCCGCGATCGCGATCTCAGATCCGATCTTCGTTCTAGTTTATCTTCTCGCCCGTTTATCGGAATCAGGTGATTCAAGCGCCTGGAGTTTCGTCTCGAAACCGCCGTTCCATCTAATCAACTTGAACAAGATTTTTCTATGGTAAAATTTGACCTAGTTTCAACTTGCTAGAACCGAGTTGTTTTCTTCCGCCATTTGTTTTCCGTCGTTTGTTCGGTTCGTTCTTTCTTTGCAACCGGAGTTCTTAAGTTGAACTTTCTGGTTCATTCTCTCGTTCGAGTTTTACTTGTGCATTAGATGAGTACTTATTATGTGGTTACTATTGTTTGCTTACGATAGATTGACCGGAGTGTGACGAGTAGATCTATCAAGAGTTTTGAGTGCGAATCATCTTCATCAACATTGCAGGCAAGTTCACACTTTGATCATACCTTTTCTACAACCCATGTTTTATTGCATTAGATCAATCCTCTCACAGTGCATGATTAGGATCTAATTAAATTGTGGGATGGGAAGTAGATGAGGTAGTACCTATTACCTGTATTACTATGAAACCTTTGGGAGTTACTTCTACGTTTGCTTATTATGCCATGCTATGCTAGTAGACGTGGATTGGGTGAGTGATATCCATGACAGATGTGAGTTGATAATTTTAATGGTTTATCTAAGGTGGCAACTTAAACACACATCTGGGTGGATTGAGGCACCTGATGTCTATCAGGACTTGCCTGTTTTTTTCGGACCGCCACCCAGGCTCAAAGGGATCATAAGATCTTTCATGCTAAATACTTACGTGTGCAGCCACAAGCCATTATGGGCTCTGGCATAGTTGACTAAGTCGTGCGAACTCTTATAGGGGTAGACTAGCAGATGTAGGGGATGTAGGTGGTACGGTCTACTCCATCGTAAGGTGCTAGCGCTTCTGAAAGACTATGTCTCGGTCATCCGTTTCTCAAACACCATGTAGTGCGAGAAATCCAACGGAGGCGATCGAGTCTTGTGGGGAAAAGTGCGCAAACCTCTGCAGAGTGTACAAACTAATCATGATTAGCCGTGTCCCCGGTTATGGACAACTTGAGTATCTAGTACTTGAATATCATGTGAATCTCAACATGTTACTTCTAATTAATGTTGTTGGGTTTTAATTATTTTTAATTGGGATTGAGAATGCTGTCAACCATTCTCAATGTTTCACAACCACCATGATAGTAATAAAATTATTCCTTTGCAGTAGGGAAAAATTGGCTTTACGCAAAAACCTTATAACCATAGAGCTTTTCCACCAGCCATATATGCATATAGTGATAGCCATTGTTCATTTTTCTCTATGGTGTGAATTTGCCAGTACATTCAATGTACTGACCCGTTTCGGGATGCAACGTCTCATGTTGCAGGTTTCTTACGTCGAGTAAGTGATACGTTAGGGTTACGATTTCTACACTCAACTTTGCCGTTGGTGTTGATGGGAATCCACAACCTTGTTGCTTCCGCTATATGGATTGAGGTAATAGTATTTGCGTTACTTTATACATGTGATTTACCTCTGTTATAAATCCTTCGTGTACTGTGTGTGTCAGCATACCGATCCAGGGATGACACCTAAGCACAAAGACTTGATCCATTCGGGTCGGGTCGCTACAAGATGGTATCAGAGCACATGTTCACTGTAGGACGTGACCCTAGAAACTGGCAAGCCCATAGCAAAGATTTTTCTCTACAACTTGCCTTTCAAAAAGATTTTACCTCTCTTCTCTTCTGAACTTATTCAAAAATTCCCTTTAGTGAGACCATGCCCCTTTCCCCTTTTGACCACACGAAGATTCGACTGATGAGACCACTCCAAGAAGTACGAGATATCGGACAACTAAGGCCACTTCGGAATGAAGAGTATTTTCCGTGCATCTGAATAATGGAAACTACAACGGTTGAAGGCCGAAGACAAGTAGAATTGGAAGGCTCTGAAGAATTCCCAGATTTGTATGACCTAGGAAGGTTGCCCTTATGGAACTTCGCAGACTATGGAAGTTGTCAATACCCGAGATCAAGGTGTATTGGAGAAAGACCAAAACATGGAGAGTTGAGAACTCAAAGTTTTGTCAAGAAAACCATAAGGCAGGAGATATCAACTGGCAAGATAGCTCATGGCAATGACAAGGGCAGAAACATGGTTATCCGTGATGTCATCACCATTGATACTGTGGTCACCGAGCTGAGCTAAGCATGCATATGCATGGAAGGATTAAATGGTAGAAGGAGCACCTATTAGTAAGATGAAGTTTTAACCTTAGCTGGTGTATCACCAATATCTGGAGTAGTACATCAGGAAGTTTAAAATGGAGCTCCCGGAAGTTGTATTAGACAAGGAAGTATTTCATGAGGAACTCAGGATCCAGAAGTTGAAAGCAGCCAAGCTAGAGAAGTAAAACCTTGAGATACAGGAGATTCTTCAGGAACTGAAGGACAGTATGACCATGGTTCATGCCAAGGATGTTGAAACCTAGAAGTTTGAAATGCAACTCCAGAATATTACAGGATGTCATGAGAGATTTCATGTCAACAGAGATGATCTGGCAAAAGAACTTGAGAAGGACAAGCATGATTGGAAGAAGCCATTGGAGGCTTGAACAAGGCTTGAAGAGTTTGGAGACGTTGAAGATTTATTGACCTTTAGAAGACCAAACCCCTATTATATACCTACATTAGATGCGACGTTTGTGAGCTGCCATTTGTTTGATGTTTTTCGACAGCCACAACAAAAATCTGTCATTTCAAAACTTTTGTTTGTTTTATGTGCTTTCCTCTCTCTTGATCTCTCTTATCTCACCCCAAACCCATGGAACCAATAGATGATGAATGGAGATGAGCTTGTATTTTCTGGACCGATGAGTCAATTGGAGACAGACCGATGGATTCAGAACATGGAGGATCATATGGAGAACAACCCTATAGTCGGAAAGGATATGGCCCAGCATGCTCTTCAATGCTTTGAAAGAGGTGTTGCTACTTGGTGGAGGATGCACCAAACCATCAATGGATGGCAAGGAGTAACCGCTTGGAAAGAATTTAAGTTGACTTTGCTAAAGTCTCAGTTTGTGTCCCAGAAGTTGAAGCCTTATGGAAAGGACATGAAGAAACCTTGTGCATGCAAGATTTGTGGAGAAATCAGACACAACCATAAAGAACACAAGGATGAATGCCCTAATTGTGAAGGAAGTCACCCAGCTGAAGAATGCCCAACTAGGCAGATCACTTGTTTCTTGTGTGAAGGGACTACCCACTATCCTATTCAGTGTCACATTTACCCCATGGTACAAAGAACCATCCAGCAGAAGGAAGAAGCAATTAAAGGAGCTCTTATGGAAAGTTTAGAAGAACCTGTGATGAAGAAATAGTTGGAGGACACACCCAAAGAAGAACCAATTAAACCCTACACCAAGTCTTGCTATTCATGTGGAGAAGAAGGACACATCTCCCAGAATTGTATGAATGGGGATCTAGTAGAATTCCCGACTGAGGAAGTAGAGTATGACCCACAGGAAATAGAAGCTCTGATTGGAATGGAAAAGTCCAGAAAGAAAAGTAGATTGGATTCCAGGAAGGATCTGAGTCATGTCACCTGTTATAGGTGCAAGGAGTCAGGGCACTACCTCAGAAATTGCCCAAAAAGGAAGCTAAGGACCCAAGTAGGCTATATAATCACACGGAAACCTCGAATCTTCCTAGAAGTAATATGTTTTAGTTGTAATAAAGCAGGGCACTTTGCCAGAGATTGTCCGAAGGAAAAGGAGACTTGTGATAAGTAGTTGAGTTTGTATCAGAAGAAATATAGTCGTAGTAGTAAGAATATTTTCCCTTCATATTGAGGTGTTGAGTTGAGACTTGTAATGGAAAAACAAGAGATTGAAATCATTGGAGAATGAATAAAGTAGCAACGTTGGTACTGATATGGATTTTATGAGTTGTTACTCTATGAAGAAGGATTTTGACCATTTTGAGGATATGAGAAATATGTTCTATGGAAGATTTGTGCATTTTAAGGGTGGTAGTACCGCGTAAGAACCCTTGACCCCTGGAAAAGATAAGGATACTCCACTGAGTGGATTTCTAAAAAAATGAATACGAGTTTTGTCTCGATATGTGTGATGCCCCAAGAGTATGTGGGATGAAGTGGAGGCCGTCAGTTGTTTGGACCAAATGTGATCAAAGAGTCAGAAGAGAATGTTAAGTTGATTCGAGATAGACTGAAGGTAGCTCAGTCCAGGCAGAAGAGTTATGTAGACTCAAAAACTCAAGGAGGTAGTCTATGAAATTGGAGACAGAGCATGTCTTCATGTGTTCCCTCTGCGAGGAGTTAAACGAGTTGGAGTTAAGGGACAGTTAGCCCCGAGATTTGTAGGACCATACCGAGTTTTGGAGCATATGAGAGAAGTGGCCTACAAGTTTGAGTTACCCGAAGGACTGTCAGGAGTTCAAGATGTGTTTCACGTTTCCCTGTTGAAGAAGTGCCATGCAGAGATGGCCAATATTCCCTTGTAAGGACGCTTGACCGCAGAAAGGATAATGATGTTCCATGAAGTGGAATATGGACTTCATAAGTATAAGTTTTTATCTCGGTATGAGGGATATCCCACGAGGATGAAGAGATGAATTACTATTGGATATAAAGGAGGTATGATGTTGGAAATATGGATCAATGGAAAATTCCATGATGAGTCTGAGTAAACATGTCCTAGTTTGGAGCCAATAGAAGGAAGGAAGATAGTACAATTGGACAGATTTAAGTATACTGGGAAAGCTGGAAGTTGGATGTTGGATTAGAGATCCGCTGCCCCGATGAAGAGTTCAAGGTTTGCAAGTGATGAGATGTGCCATAACCCACAGACCCCAGGACCTGCCAAGAAGCAAGCACATTCTTGCTAAAGGAAAAAACCCTGGAAGAAGTTACGATTTTATCGATAGACGATCTTAGAGGAGTAACGCAAAACCTGAGAGTTGTGAAGGAACGATAGATGTCTGTTTGTCTTGCAGAATCAATGGATTTATCCGAACCTTGGTTCGTCGACAAGAGAAATTCTGCAATGCTTGTGAGGATGACCGAGTGTTAGAATGCGAGATCCGCTAAATCATATACAAGGTAATGATTTGGGTGCGGGATGGATTGATCACGATACCGACTTACTCTTATTTTTCGCCTTGCTATATGGGATGGTAAATCTGAGTGACTTACCTATAGAAGAGAGACGACGATGAAAACCCTGTTTAAACCTTAGAATGGTATAGGTATTTTTCCCTTGTACAAGGTAGCTTTGCCAACCGTAGGTTATACGGTGAGGATCACCCAGACCCATTTCCTGCAGGAGAAACCATAAATTGTTGACCGCCATGAGATATCGATAGTTGTTTAGTATTGGCGCCAGACCCGTCAGGTAAGAAGACCCAATCTTTGAATAACTTTACTAAGAGGAAATGACAGAAGAATTGAGTAAAAGGTTATGCCACTACCTGAAGAGCCTAGAGAAGGAATTATCCTTACGATCTGAGAAGACGGCACTGTCAAGAATAAGGATGGAGTATACGAGTTTTGATGGAACCGTAACCATGCTTCTAAGGGTGGTAGCACCCCAGACACCGTGTGATGATCGATGGACTTGAGGAGACCCCCAAACCCTAACCTTTTCTTGCTAGCCTCTCCGAATCTCGAGGACGAGATTCATTTTAAGGGTGGTAGGTTTGTAACATCCCAAAATTCTAAATTTTGGAATGTTATAATAAATAGATAGATTTGATTGATTATTTGATTGATTGACTGAAAGTGAGTGAATTCGAAACTCTTGAAAGTTAAATGAGAGGGAATAAAAGGACTTTCCCAAACTTTCATATTTGCTTTCTAATCTCCATGAATTCAAATTCTTTTCAACACAAAACCCTAGAGAGAAGATGACATGACTTCTTCCATTTAAAATGAAAAGGGTGTTTGAAAAATATTTGAATACCATTGGGAAATATTTTTCCAATTCAGAAACTTTATGCAACTCAATGATTTTCACGAGAGAAGATAAAATGACTTCTTCAAATTATGAAATATGAGTTGGGAGTTTCAAAGAAATTAAATTCAAAGTTCTTTTGAATTTATTTTCAATTTGGAATGTTATACATTAGATCATCATGCATATCTTATTTTCTTGCATTTTGGTCGATCCTAGAAATTTCACGCAACTCAAGGACCTTCGGAGAGAGTTGGAGATTTCGTTATTTTCATATTTGAGAGTTTTCTCGAATTTGAAAAGAGGATCATTTGATTTATTTATTTCATCTTCAATAATTTTTCCGTTATCAAAAATATAAGAGAGGGAATAATATGACTTTCCCAAAATTGAGGAAAAATGAAGATTTAATAAATAGATCAAGTTTTGGTTTTGCCGGAGTTTATTTGCATTTTATTCGGATAGGGAAAAATGCGCGTTTTCGAAAATTGCATTTTAGGTCCGGAGAAAAGTTCATTTTGTTCGACTCATTTTTAGGAGTCGGGGAAAATTTACTTTAGAATTTTTGGAGCTCGTTTAGATTTTCTTTTCTGTGTTTTTCTGCGCGGAACTATTTAAAAAAAAGAAAAAAAAACCCGCCAGGCCAGCCGGGCCAAAGGCCCAGCCCGCCGGCCGCCCCAGCCCTCCCGTGCGCTGCGCGCGCGCAGCCAGCGCCAGGCAGCCAGGCCGCCGCCTCGCCTCTTGCCTCAGGCCGAATCCTTTTAGGATTCTAGGCCGGTAGCCCCCCCCTCTTTCCTTTGTTCCGTTTTCCTTTTTCTTCTAGGACTCTTTTTCCTAGTCTATTTCTTGTCCCCTACCCCAAGTCTCCTCACCCCTCCCCAATATAAATACCCCAACACCCCCCCTCTAAACTCATCAAATCAAACCCCAAGCACTCCACCGCACCCACCCCGCGCCCTACACCGCCGCCGCGCCACCCCACACCCGCACCGCCGCCCTTGTGCCCTAGCCGCCGCCGCCGCACCTTGCCCACGCCGCCGCCCTACGCCACGCCGCCGAAGCCCCTCGCCGGAGATCTCGCCGGAGGTTGCCCCGCGTCTCTTTTCCTCGGATCGTTTTCTTCTAATCGTTCCGATTCTTTTCTTCTCTTCCGATTCGTTTTCTACATCGGTTTTCCATTTCTTTTTCGGTTTTCTTCTCCGAAACCCTAGATCGGATTCGTTTTCTTTTCCAATTTAGTTGCCTTTGGACCGTTCGCCGGACCTTTCATCCTAACGAACATGATCACCGGATTCTTCTAGGTTAACGAACGTCTGTTCGTTTAAACGTTCTTCGTTTTCTTTTTCGTCGGATTTATTCCGCGTTCTTTTCCGCGATCGCGATCTCAGATCTGATCTTCGTTCTAGTTTATCTTCTCGCCCATTTATCGGAATCAGGTGATTCAAGCGCCTGGAGTTTCGTCTCGAAACCGCCGTTCCGTCTAATCAACCTGAACAAGATTTTTCTATGGTAAAATTTGACCTAGTTTCAACTTGCTAGAACCGAGTTGTTTTCTTCCGCCGTTTGTTTTCCGTCGTTTGTTCGGTTCGTTCTTTCTTTGCAACCGGAGTTCTTAAGTTGAACTTTCTGGTTTGTTCTCTCGTTCGAGTTTTACTTGTGCATTAGATGAGTACTTATTATGTGGTTACTATTGTTTGCTTACGATAGATTGACCGGAGTGTGACGAGTAGATCTATCAAGAGTTTTAAGTGCGAATCATCTTCATCAACATTGCAGGCAAGTTCACACTTTGATCATACCTTTTCTACAACCCATGTTTTATTGCATTAGATCAATCCTCTCACAGTGCATGATTAGGATCTAATTAAATTGTGGGATGGGAAGTAGATGAGGTAGTACCTATTACCTGTACTACTATGAAATCTTTGGGAGTTACTTCTACATTTGCTTATTATGCCATGCTATGCTAGTAGACGTGGATTGGGTGAGTGATATCCATGACAGATGTGAGTTGATAATTTTAATGGTTTATCTAAGGTGGCAACTTAAACACACATCTGGGTGGATTGAGGCACCTGATGTCTATCAGGACTTGCCTGTTTTTTTCGGACCGCCACCCAGGCTCAAAGGGATCATAAGATCTTTCATGCTAAATACTTACGTGTGCAGCCACAAGCCATTATGGGCTCTGGCATAGTTGACTAAGTCGTGCGAACTCTTATAGGGGTAGACTAGCAGATGTAGGGGATGTAGGTGGTACGGTCTACTCCATCGTAAGGTGCTAGCGCTTCTGAAAGACTATGTCTCGGTCATCCGTTTCTCAAACACCATGTAGTGCGAGAAATCCAACGGAGGCGATCGAGTCTTGTGGGGAAAAGTGCGCAAACCTCTGCAGAGTGTACAAACTAATCATGATTAGCCGTGTCCCCGGTTATGGACAACTTGAGTATCTAGTACTTGAATATCATGTGAATCTCAACATGTTACTTCTAATTAATGTTGTTGGGTTTTAATTATTTTTAATTGGGATTGAGAATGCTGTCAACCATTCTCAATGTTTCACAACCACCATGATAGTAATAAAATTATTCCTTTGCAGTAGGGAAAAATTGGCTTTACGCAAAAACCTTATAACCATAGAGCTTTTCCACCAGCCATATATGCATATAGTGATAGCCATTGTTCATTTTCTCTATGGTGTGAATTTGCCAGTACATTCAATGTACTGACCCGTTTCGGGCTGCAACGTCTCATGTTGCAGGTTTCTTACGTCGAGTAAGTGATACGTTAGGGTTACGGTTTCTACACTCAACTTTGCCGTTGGTGTTGATGGGAATCCACAACCTTGTTGCTTCCGCTATATGGATTGAGGTAATAGTATTTACGTTACTTTATACATGTGATTTACCTCTGTTATAAATCCTTCATGTACTGTGTGTGTCAGCATACCGATCCAGGGATGACACCTAAGCACAGAGACTTGATCCATTCGGGTCGGGTCGCTACATCATGATCAGAATGTACAACAAATTCCTTGGGCCATAAATAATGTTGCCATGTTTCTATGGTCCGAACAAGAGCATATAGTTCTTTATCATAAGTAGAATAGTTCAGACTAGGCCCACTCAATTTTTCAGAAAAGTATGCAACAGGTTTGCCATCTTGTAATAACACATCTCCTAATCCGATTTCACTAGCATCACATTCAAGCTCAAAAGTCTTATTAAAATCAGGAAGTTGGAGTAAAGGAGCATGTGTCAACTTACCTTTCAATACCGTGAAGGCTTCTTCCTGTGCGGTACCCGAAACAAAAGGCACATCCTTCTTTGTAAGATCATTGAGCGGTGCAGCAATGGTGCTGAAATATCTCACAAAACGCCTATAGAATCCAGCGAGGCCAAGAAAACTCTCACTTGTGTGACCGTTTTGGGTTGGGGCCAACTCTCAATAGCTTCAATCTTGGCTTTATCAACTTCAATTCTGGAGTAACAACATAGCCAAGAAAAGATACTTGGTCAGTGCAGAAGGTGCACTTCCCAAGGTTACCAAACGAACGTACATCACGTAGAGCAATAAAAACAACACGTAAATGTTCCAAATGTTCCTCCAAAGATCTGCTATAAATCAGTATATCATCAAAATAGACTACCACAAATCGTCCAATGAAAGCACGTAAAACTTTGTTCATTAATCTCATGAAAGTACTAGGTGCATTAGTTAACCCAAAAGGCATGACTAACTACTCATATAATCCAAACATAGTTTTAAAAGTTGTTTTCCATTCATCTCCCAATTTCATACGAATTTGATGGTATCCACTATGCAAATCAACTTTGGAGAATATTGTAGAGCCACTCAATTGATCAAGCATGTCATCTAGCCTAGGAATAGGATAACGATAACGAATAGTAATATTATTAATGCCTCTACAATCAACACACATATGTGACGTACCATCCTTTTGGGCACTAGTATAATAGGAACAACACAAGGACTAAGAGATTCGTGTATATAACCTTTGTCGAGCAGCTCCTGTACTTGACGCATAATCTCCTTCGTCTCCTCTGGATTGGTACGGTATGGCGCACGGTTAGGCAGCGAAGCACCGGGAAGTAAGTCAATCTGATGCTCAATCCCTCGAATAGGTGGTAATCCCAATGGCACGTCTTGTGGAAAGACGTCAGCAAACTCCTGCAAAATGTTAGTGACAGCAGGAGGCAAAGAGAAAGGTACATCCTCAAAAGAAAATAACGCCTCTTTGCACAAAAAAGCATAGCAAACAGATTTGCTGAAATCTAGATCATCAATATCAGATTTGGTGCCAAGTAAAAATGCACTTTGCAATTTAATTTGAGAAGCAACATTAGCTGGTTTATTATTAGGCTTCATTTGTTGCTCAAATTCTTTTGCCACAATCTGATTTTCACTCTTATGTTTCTCCTGTTTTGCTTTAGTAGCTCTATTAATATCATCTTTCAAAATAGAATCAGGAGTCATTGGAAGCAAGGTAATATTTTGTCCTAATGAACAAGAGTATATTGATTGTTTCTACCATGGTGTAAAGATTTTTTTATCAAATTGCCATGGCCTACCAAGTAATAAGGAACATGCTTGCATAGGTACCACATCACAATCAACATAATCAACATATGTAGAGATACTAAAATGCACACAAGCAGTGCGTGTTACCTTAACCTTGCCGCTATTGTTAAACCATTGGATGTAGTAATGATGTGGATGTGGTATTTTGGTGAGAGATAGCTTCTCCACCATCTCCAGGCTAGCCAAGTTGTTGCATCTCCCTCCATATATGATGACGCAAATAGAACGTTCCTTCACAACTCCCTTTGTATGGAACAAATTATGCCTCTGATTTTTCTCAGCTTGTGTAACCTGCGCACTCAAAACACATTGAGCAACTAAAAATTCATACCTGTCAGCATCTTCAGCAGCCATGTATTGTGTCTCATAATCAGAATCATCTCCACTGTGTTCTTCACTTGTAATAAGAGCCAAGGTCTCCTCATCATAGTCGCTAGTGGACTCGTACCGACCATCATCAGTAACAATCATCACACGCTTAGATGGGCATTGTCTCGCATAATGAGCTCCACCCTTGCAACAACGACAAATAATATCATGTGTTTGCCCTGTTGATGCCATGGATGAAGAACTATGTGCAGGCCCAGAAGGTGTGCTCTTGGCAGATAGTGGTGGTTGTGCCTGCTTTCTTGTATCATAGTTGGCGCTGGCAGCTGACGAAGGCACCGATGCAGCAGAACATGTGGAAGTAGAGGATGCACACGGTGTCCATGATGAGGATCGACCTACAGAAAAGTTAGTTCGCGCCAATGCCTGTCGATCCTGCACTTGATGTTCAGCTTTGCAAGCAAGATGGAATAAGCGAGTGATAGTATTGTATTCCTTATACTCTAGAATGGTCTAAATCTCTTTATTTAATCCACCCATAAAACATGCAAGCATAGCTTCATTATCCTCAACAATACCACATATAATCATCCCAGTTTGTAATTCCTAATAATATTCCTCTACAGAATTTTTTTCCTTGTCTTAAACGCTTCAATTTTTGAAGTAATTCACGTTGATAATATGGTGGAACCTAACGAGTACACATAGCAGTCTTCAAAGCAGCCCAAGTAGGTTGAATATTATTTGGATATAATCTACGATGTTCAGACCACCACACACAAGCAAAACTAGTGAAAGCACAAAGTGCAGCAGCAACACGTCTCTCCTCGGGATATTCTAAACATGTAAAATGTTGTTCAGTTTCTAACTCCCAAGTAAGGTATATATCAGGAACGTATCTACCCTCAAATGGTGGAATATTCAATTTCAGTTTAGGGAGATGGTCCTGATCTCATACCTGAGGGGAGCCCTACCATTGCCATTATTTGCATGCGGATGACCTGGTGGTTGTGGTGCCAGTGGTTGCACGTAGTTCTGATTTTGATCAACCTCATCCTCGTAATATCCCGCATAATCATCATCCTCTGCATCAGTAGCAGGAGCCACAGAAGTATCAACAGAAGCACCAACAGTTTGGCCAGGCTCAAGAGGGACACGACTCACTCGGCAGAGGACTGTTTCGCGACGTGGAGGTAGTCATTATTGTTGTTGTTGCAGAGGTGCGGCAGGTGCAGCCGGTGGTGGTTGTGGAAGACGCGCAAGCAATTCATTAAATTTGTTATCGAGCTTTCTTTCGAACGTCTTGTCAAAGCCAGATATATTATCCATGGCCTCTTCAAAATTGTTCAGCACATCTTGCACCGGTTCAGTCATCATTTGCTGAAATTTATCATGCAACTCTTTATTCATCATGTTCTCCTAGTCAGTCTCATCGAGTTGTGATCCTTCCATGGTTAGCAGCAATAGAAACACACAAGAATATGATCCTACAGACAAATAGAAAATGATGGTGGTGGGGCGTCACAAATCCGTCAAGCAAATCTCAAATTCTTACCAGTTCTTACCCAGCAGCAGGCAGTGATTGGCAATCGTTGTAGTCAAAACTCTCAAAGGTTGGATAGAGCGATTGTGAGGTGGTGTCAAACGCACGATGTAGATGTATGTGGAGCTGGGAAGGCTTATGAAATGTGTCGGTTCCAAAACCGGCGGATCTCGGGTAGGGGGTCCCGAACTGTGCGTCTAAGGCGGATGGTAACAGGAGGCAGGGGACACGATGTTTTACCCAGGTTCGGGCCCTCTTGATGGAGGTAAAACCCTATGTCCTGCTTGATTATTCTTGATAATATGAGTAGTACAAGAGTTGATCAACGACGAGATCAGAGAGGCTAAACCCTAGAAGCTAGCCTATGGTATGATTGTATGTTGTCCTACGGAGTAAAACCCTCCGGTTTATATAGACACCGGAGGGGGCTAGGGTTACACAAGGTCGGTTACAAAGGAGGAGATATACATATCCGTATTGCCTAGCTTGACTTCCATGCCAAGTAGAGTCCCATCCGGACACGGGACGAAGTCTTCAATCTTGTATCTTCATAGTCCAACAGTCCGGCCAAAGGATATAATCCGGTTGTTCGAATACCCCCTAATCCAGGACTCCCTCAGTACCCCCTGAACCAGGCTTCAATGACGATGAGTCCGGCGCGCAGTGTTGTCTTCGGCATTGCAAGGCGGGTTCCTCCTCCGAATACACCACAGAAGAATTTGAATACAAGGATAGTGTCCGACCCTTCAAAATAAGTTCCGCATACCACCGTAGAGAGAATAATATTACCACAAATCTAATCTTCTGACACATTTTGGCAGCATGACATCACGCCACGGCTCAGTAATTATTTGAACCGTTCTTCTTTAACCAGCCCCGCACATAACGCGAGGCGGTTTCTTGACACGTCTTGTCAAAGCAGAGATCATGTTCCCCTTATCACGGGATTCTCATCAATACGGACGTGGGTAACCCAACCGCGCCATCAATTACGACGCTTGGGGGATAAGCGAGTTTTACCAGGCTAGTGGGGGCGCATAGTTTACTCCACCCTTATAAAGGGATAAGATCTCACCTTTTTCTACCCACGCCTTCTTCCTCCTTGCTCATCCATTCTCACACACTCGAGCTCCGGCGGCCAAGTCCGCATCCTTCTCCTCAAATCTCTCCAAACATGTCCGGAGCGGGAGGCAAGTGGATGGCCTCCTCCGTCACGGAGGGACACATCAAAAAGCTACGTGGAGCCGCATACTTAGCCACGGATATCGCGCACCAGCTGCCAGCCGCGGGGCAGATCGTCCCTACCCCGGAACCTCACGAAAGGGTGTTTTTTCTCCCCCATTTCATCCACGGATTGGGGTTTCCCCTCCATCCATTCGTCCGCGGCCTCATGTTCTATTACGGGCTGGACTTTCATGATCTGGCCCCGAATTTCATCCTCAACATCTCGGTGTTCATCGTCGTGTCTGAGGCTTTCATCCGCATCCGGCCCCACTTCAGCCTATGGCTGAAGACCTTCAACATCAAGCCGAAAGTAGTAGGCGGCCAACAAGCGGAATGCGGCGGAGCCATGGTGGGAAAAATGCCCGACGTTACATGGCTTGAGGGCTCCTTCGTGGAGACCGTAAAGGGGTGGCAATCGGGGTGGTTCTACATCACCGAGCCGCGCGACACCAACTAGGTGGCGGCCCCCGAGTTTCGATCCGGAATCCCCACACGGCTCACTTCCTGGAAGGAGAAGGGCCTATCTTGGGGTTCTTCGGTGGAGCTGGATGGACTCCAGAAGTGTATCTGGAACATGACAAGCAAGAAACTTAAGCTTGTCAACATAGTGCAGGTCATGCTCTTCCGTCGGATCCTCCCGTGTCAACAACGGGCTTTCAACTTATGGGAGTTCGACCCGGCCTAGCACCAGACTCTATGCACGAGCTCTACGACACGACACATAAGGACGTCTGGAAGGTGCTGTTCAAGGGCGCTGAGGTCCCTCCTTCTCTTACCGAGGACCGCGGGCTAAGCGCGAAGCGCCCTGCAAATCTGGTAAGTTATGTACATCTGGTAGGGTATTTATTTCCCATAGCTTAACCATGTGCGGGGTCTGAGCTCCCATGCCTTTGACGGGACTGGGTGGAGACATCGGAGCAGGTTAACTGTCCGGCCCCTCTGCCCGAAGACCCTGCAGACGCTCTCCTGACGGAGATGCGGACTCCGGCTCCTGATGAGGTGCCGGAGAAGACCAAGAAGAAGGCCAAGGGAACCCAAAAGAGTTCCCGGCGCCAGGTGGTATCGGACTCATCGTCCGATAACTCTGAGACGCACTCCTCCCATGAAAACATCAAGGAGGAAGATGGAGACTCTCCCCGTCCAGCCGGGGGAGACAAGAAAAGGAAGGCCACCCCAACCGGGAGGCCGAAGGGTCCAAGAAGGGAAGAACTCTCCTTCCGGACTGTTCCACCACCGCCGCTGACGGCGAAGACGAGTGGTTACTCAGGGCCAAGCCCCTGGCGAAGTCGTAACTATTCGGATACTAGAGTAACTCATAGCATACTTTTGTTGCACTGCTTCCCCTAACGTTGAATATGATCATGCAGTCTGCCCCAAGCCCGTATCGACGTATCTTCGTCGGACGGTTCCTTGGACTCGTCGGATATGGATAGCGATCCTCTTCCATCCGCCTCCTCTCCTCACCCTACGAAAAATGCCGAGGTATTGTCTCAAGGGGCACCTAGCCGAGGTGAGACAGTCCCGGAGGCGCCTCAAGGCGACCTTCTGAACTCCAGGAGCAAAGGGAGCAAGGCTCCCCGGGGCTCCAATTTCGGCCCTCAGTTGAACACCGCGCCGAAACCTCCAGTGGTTCCGGACTCGGGCAGGCGGCCCCCTTCCAAGAGGGGCAAGCCATCCGTGCCGGTGACTGAAAGTGCGTTATATCAACTAGAGGGGGGGTGAATAGGCGATTTTTATGAAAGTCTTCAAAACATGGGAGTTTTGAAGACAAACGACAGAAATGAACATATAACTATGCAGCGGAAGGTAGACTACCCTAGACAAGCCACAGTCAAGTATTCAATGAAGTAAAAGCACAAAGACTAACAGTAGCTAGGCAGTACGGATCAAGATGGAAGATACTATGAAATCAATCTGAACAAACAGTCACACAGTGAAGACAAATGGACAATGCAAATAGGCACTGACTTCATAAGGACCAACTGTAAATAAAAAGATGGGAAGGATAGAACCAGTGAGCTTGGTGAAGACAAAGGTTTGGTAGACCAGTTCCAACTGCGATGACAGTTGTACGTCTGGTTAGGGCGGATAGGTATTTAAACCTGAGGACACACAGTCCCGGACACCCAGTCTGAACACGCAGCTCAGGACACTCAGTCCTCACCGTATTCCCCTTGAGCTAAGGTCACACAGACCTCGCCCAATCACTCTGGTAAGTCTTCAAGGAAGACTTCCAAACCTTCACAGACTTCGTTCTCCGGCGATCCACAATGACTCTTGGATGCTCAGAACACGACGCCTAACCGGCTGGAGGATTCACAGACCTCAAGTGTAATAAGTATTCAGATCACACAGACATGAAGACTTAAGTGATGCCCAAAACTCTTTGGCTCTGGGTGTTTAGGGCTTTATCCTCGCAAGGAATTCTCTCTCAAAGGCTTCGAGGTGGGTTGCTCTCAAACGACAAAAGCCGTACTCTAACTCTGAGAAGCCAACCATTTATGGTTGTAGGGGGTGGGCTATTTATAGCCACTAGGCGACCCGACCTGATTTGTCCGAAATGACCCTGGGTCACTAAGGAACTGACACGTGTTCCAACGGTCAGATTTCAAACACACACGGCAACTTTACTTGGGCTACAAGTAAAGCTGACTTATCCAACTCTGGACAAGATTTGCTCTCATAGTCTTCACTCGAAGACATATGATTTTGGTTAAGCATCACTTCAGTCATTCTGACTGGTTCTCTTGGACCCCACTTAATAGTACGGTGGTTCCTATGACTCAACAAAGAAGAAAAAGAACGACAAAAGAACTGCTAAGTCTTCGCGCTCCATAGTCTTCACGTGATGTCTTCTCTTGTCATAGTCTTCAATGTGAATGTCTTCACATACCACCTCTGACTTCAATGTCTTCATACACTTTTTAGGGGTCATCTCTGGTAGGAAAACCGAATCAATGAGGGACTTCTACCTGTGTTATCCTGCAATTCTTACAAACACATTAGTCCCTCAACTAGGTTGGTCGTCAATACTCTAAAACCAACTAGGGGTGGCACTAGATGCACTTACAATCTCCCCCTTTTTGGTGATTGATGACAAACTAGTTGAAGTTTTCAACGCTGAATAAAATATGTGAAATTATAAAGGATAGGTTATTGTCTTCATAAGTGGCAAAGGCTCCCCCTGAAGATGTGCATATAAGTAATTTGCTTTTGGAATGCAAATGCACATGGTAGGTTGTACTTGTGGAGATCCTCTTCAACTTATGATGACAATTCATCATGCATGAAAAGTATGTGAAGATAATGACATGCATAATGAAAAATGGACGTCTGCAAAATGATCTAAGTGTGGAATTTATCGTCGCACATGCGGAATTTATCATCGCATCACAGTAAAGCAAATAAGTAGCAGACGACCATCGAGTTTGAGTGTTACAACTCAAAGAACCAAATGTATCAAAACGAGAGTTGTAAACACTAGGCAAAATATAAAGCAACCGCCCATATGGATTCGCTTGAAGACTATCAAACTCATATGCTTCTCCCCCTTTTGTTAGTAAGGACCAAAAAGGTTTGAAGACATAGAGCATCTACTCGTTCCCATGAGGATTAGGTAAAGCAGCAGGGTCATCGGTGTTGTTAGGCGGTGCAGACGAACTCGGGGCGGTGTCGATGCATGCAGAAGTAGGGGCAGTGAAGTAGCATCGTCTTCGTCATCGATCACTCTGGCATTCACATTTGCAGCAGAGGAGGAGAACTTAGAGTCTTCAAGAGACGGAGTTCATCGCAGCACAGTCCTTCTTGGAGGTGTTGAGTCAAACTTGAAGCGTTCAGAGAAGCCATCCTCTTGAAGATCATCCTCAGAGCACATAAGCGTCAGCCCTTTCCATGTATGCCGACAGGTTTCATGAGCAACAAAGGCATTCTTGGTGGCAAGATTGCGAATCCTGTTTACGTCCACCAAGAGGCTTTGCATTTGGCGCTTCAGCCAGTCATGATGCTTATCCTGTTTCTGATGAAGGGCAACCTGAAGTTCTCGGTCGTTGAGAACACGAGATCGCTTCTTGGACCGTTGGGCAATGGTGCTTTCAGTGGCTTCAATGAGGGCACGATGAGGTGCACGTGTAGTACCAGCCAGAGGATAAACACGAGTGACTGCTGGGTCGCCTTCAACGTGTTGAGAGAAACTCTGCGTATCAGCATTCTGAAAACTAAGGGGCTCCTTGGCAGGCTCTGGATAGATGGCTTCAACTGACATATCAACATCAGGCGGAAAGATCCTATGATTGCGAGCAGAGGGCTGATAGGTGACGGCTGAGTGTAGTTTGATCAGCCGCATAATCCATGGAGCATAAAACTTCAAGCCAAACAGATCAGATCCTAATGCAGCAAGTTGGCGGATGAAGAAGTCTTGTGCATTGAAGCTTTTGCCATGAAGAATATGGAAGACCAAAGTCTTCATTGCACCTTCTAGCTTGGCATGTGGAGAATGTCCTTTGATGGGCCAGAGCGTTCGCCTTATGATGTGATAGATATTACGTGGCAGATACTCAAGGTCTTCAACAAAGAACTCCTTAGGATATTCAGCATCTGGAGGCAAAGGCTTCATCATGCTAAGCATCTGACTCATATTGGGCTCAGGCTTGTGGAAGATGCTTTCCATAGCAGCACTATGAAGCTGACAACCAGGTTCATACAAATCTCCTGGAGTGGGCAGGCCAGTAAGTTCAATGATATCAAAGGCTTTGGATTCATGATGAACATTGCCTGTCATCCACTCAAGGACCCAAGTCTTCGGATCCCTGTTGTAGCCACGGATATGAAGACGGGCATAGAATTGGAGCAGCAATTCTTCATTCCAGTGCTCCTTATAAGTGACAAACTGCAGCAAGACAGACTCTCTGAAGCAATCCAGAGCTTCTTCCAAACAGGGCAGACCAGTTATGGCTTCAGTGTCAAGAAGCATATGTGGGAAAATGTGACCTTGATTGTACAGAATGCATGAGTAATAACTTCGCTGCTGATAGCTCCAGAACCGATCAGAAGATATTCTTGCCTTGGTGTAGGGGTTCTTGGCGCTATCAAAGAAGGTGTTGTGTGCCTTGAAGCCATTGATATTGAACAATCCTGGTGCAGATGCAGTGCCTAGAAACCTGGGCAACCTTGGTATTGACTTCTGAACCTGAGGCATGTGCTCAACGTGATAGTCAAACTGAGGACCAGCAGTAGGCGGAAGAGTCAGAAAAGGTCATTTGACAGTGACAAGTTGGCCATAGTTGAATGCTTGCTCGATAGTGTGTGGCCTTGGTGGCGGAACAGGAGCAGTGACATCAACGGAGGCGTCAGGCTGCACAACAGAGGCTTCATTTTCTTCTGGCACATTGGTTGGTGCAGGCTCCACATTTGCTTTAGCCATGACTACGTCATTGGCTTCCTTTGTGTTGGTGGTGGCAGCCTCAATAGTCTCAACCTCCACTTGATGAGCTGGAGGGTCGGGCACAGACACGTTCTCCTCGAGAACAGCTTCTTCAGTACTGGGGGAGTAGGGACACGTTCTTCTTATTATTTGTCGTCGGCTGATGCAGCCGAAATGTCTTCAGCAGCTTTAGCCTCAGACTCAGAGACATTCACAGTAGGAGTGGCATCTGGAAACACTTGACGTGTAACAGATTAGTGGGGCACTTCTCCTTATGGAATGCTCGAAAGAGGGACTTGAGGCCTTGGTCCTTTGCGAAGCCTATGTAGCGCTGGCGACGCCTGTGGAGATGGAGTTGGCTGGGCCTCAAGGTCATCTTCTTCTTGCACTGATGGGGTTGCTTGTGGTTGGGGAGAGCTTGGAGTGTCTTGTCTCTATGGGTGATCAGCCCACGAGGCATCCTGAGCAATTGGCGTCAAAGAACGACCAATGCTGATGAGTTCGCTGTGCGTGAGCACAGGCGATGATACAAGTTGGTTCTCGATCTGAGGAAGAACTACATCATCTTCAACATTGTCATGGTGACCAATGTCTTCAACTTCATGAGCCTCTGTGGAAGCAGGCTCATGAACAACCAGTTTGCGCTCGTGGTGTTCAGATGCAGGGCGAACCATTGAGTTAGGTTCAACAACTAAGGGCTCTGTGGGAGCAGCCCGATCCTTCTTGGTTTTGCGCTTCTTCTTAGAGGGAGCGACATCAGAAGCTTCAGGATTTTTCCTTTTTCTGGCTTCAGCCTCGGCAGTCCTCGTCTTCTTCAGTTCTGAAGCGGTTGACCTGACCTTTGGCTTCAAGCCAGTCATGCTGCTTGGGAAGACTATGCGAGGTTCTTCCTGCCTTGAAGGTGCAGATTGGTCAGTTGAGGGCTTCTTCTTCTTTGCAGCCATTCTGGGGTCGATGTCAGGACGACCAAGAGCCTTGCGCTTCTCAGCCTCATTGTAGGCTCGCACACACTTGTCAGCCAGGCTCTTCATGCGCTCACAAGAACCTTTAGCTTCTTCATGCTTCTTGAGAAAGGCTTCCTTGAGCTCGTGCAGCATAATCTTGAAATTTTTCACATCTTGCACTCTGAGCTTGGCCATGTGCTTCTTGAACTGAGCTTTCTCATAGTCTATCTTTTGCTTCAGTTCAACGATGCGCTGAGCTAGAGCTAGCTCAGAAGCAATGGCGCTAGTGAAGCCGACACTAAGGCCAATTGGAAGATGCAGATCTTCAAAGCTCAGGTTGGGCGTGTGAAACCACTCATCAATGAAGTCATGGATGATTTCCACATCAAAGAGAGGCAAATCATTGAAGATCTCTGCTTCTTCCTTGCTATTAATCAGTTGCTCAAGAGCATCATCTGCAAGATCTTCATCGCTGGACAGATCAATGGCGTCATTGCGCAGAATAGCAGCAGCAGTCAGTGCCTGATCAGTATTCCTTCTCATCTCAGTCTTCTTGGAGATACATGATAGATCTTCAGACTGCACACTGTCTTTAGGAGGTGCAGTAGCCAGTGGCTTCGCCCGTAAGATTTTTGGTGTAGGAGCAGGCTTTGAAGCTTTAGGCTTCTTAAGTTTCTTTGGCTTCGGTGGTGCCGGCGCTTCATCAGATTCAGCTTCATCTGCAGGCTCATCCATGGCTGTCCCTTGAACCTTGATATGAGTGATGAGACCTTCCAGGTTGTAGAAGGGCCCAACAAGATTGGGTTCAGCTTCGCGGGTGCCATCGGCATGAGGAGCAAAAGGACCAGGGTTGAAGTCTAGTCCCAATGACTTCTTGTTTTGCTTAGCCGAGTTCTTGGCAAACTGGAAGTTGCGCTTGAACAGATTGTCATCACGACACCATAGCAATGACGATGGGTCAACATCTGCAGGCTGTGGTCCATGGACCATGCAGGGATAGAAGCCTTGTTCAATGGCTTCATCTCTGGACCTGGGTTGAAGATTTCTATATAGGATGTCTCCCCATGGTCGCTTGATGGCATTCTTCTCAGCATATTCCTGGGTCACAAACCTGTACTTGAACCACTGTTCTGCCCAATATCTTCGAATCCATTGGATTCGTGTCTTGCGCTGATTGTAATCCTCTTCTGGATCTATCTTGTACAGCTCTGAGAGGTCATCAGGCAAATCTCTTGATGTTCCCCCTCGACGCTGTCTGCCACCCTTCCTTGCTGATTTCTCTGTAGCCATGAACTTCAAACTGAATGGCTTCAACATGTTCAAAGTTTTCAAAGGCTTCCGCTTGCTGGTCAAATAGGAACTGGCTTCGGGAGAATTTATATGATGCTGTAAGAATTCTGCAAATGAATGCAGACTATGAGAACCAAGGGATTCTCCCATGGACATGTACCTATGACAGCATTAAGGTGCGAGGGAAGGGGAAGAGGTCATATGCATTGTCAGAAGATTTTGAAGATAAATCAGTTTAGAAGACATTGACCTCATAGTGCGAAGACATTCACTCATAGATAGAGAGTTGGTACCAGATTTGTACGAATCCACGAATAAGTACAAGTGAGGAATCTAACTACTTTGTGAAGCATAAGTTAACATACTAGGCATATTATGAGATGCAGTACGAAATAGATCCAACTTGTGTGAATAGAAACTACTTGTGGTAGAAAGTGATGAATCTATAGGATTAAAGGGGCCGTAAAAAGGAAGTTTTATTTACCACACAAAGAACTACTAGACGCAGTGGAAGAGGAGGCCGAGCAGTTCGATCGTCCGTGCCCTAACTTGGCGATGGAGGGCACCTAAGGCGATGGCGGAGAAGACGATGTCCGCAGCCGGCATGGAGACGGTGTCGGTGAGGTCGCGGCAGCTAAGCGCTTCGTCGCCGGCATCGTCGAGGGCTAGCGATGGCGCTAGGGTTTGTGCGAGAGTGGAAGAAAGAATAATGACTGGGGTGAGGCGTGTATTTATAGGGACAGGGACGGCACAGTGTTATTACACAGGTGCCCCTGGCGATTCACGTCTGAAGGACACGTGGCTATCATGCAACATATCGTAGGTTGTTCCACGTTCCCACGCACGCCTGGATTGTCGGGTGGTCGTTCCCACTTCTCCGGGTTTCAGGTGAAAGGATTTAGCATTGAAAACAGACTTAATGTTTGTCTCTGTATCTTCTGCTGACAAGGACGCAGAGAAGATATTTGACAGTTTCAATAGAATGCATATGATTTGGAGAGATAGAGTTTGAGATAGAAAGCATAGAGAGGTTAGGGTCCGATCACATTCACTTAGTTCAAAAGATTCAACAAGAAGACATAGATATAAGTGAATGCTGTAGAGGACAGAACACCAGTATATATAAATATATATATATGAGACAGACAATCAAATCAACATAGTGAAGATAATCATGAAGACAAGTTGAGATTTAAGCCAAACCAAATGTGAAGACATACCAAACGTAACGCCATGAGTGAAACACTTCAAACAGAAAAATTTGGTGGTGGCATTGCCCACTGTATAGGAAGTATTAGACCCAGACACGGCGCACAATCATCATGGCGCTCCGAAGTCAAATTCCACTTTAATGTATTCACACTTAGAATGTAAGTCTTCATTGATTGAAGATATACTTTACTTCGTGTGTTGCACATCTAAGTCATCAATATGCATAAGTGTTAGGATGTGTGCCTGATCATAGGACATTTGAGGATTCCAAGATATTTAGCTCACACTGTAACTTGCAAAACCTCTTCTCATCCAAGGGCTTGGTGAAGATATCTGCCAATTGCTCTTCAGTGTTGACGTGTATCATATCAATAGCTTCCTTCACAACATGATCTCTGAGAAAGTGATGACGAATTTTGATGTGCTTTGTCTTTGAGTGCTGAACTTGTAAGTGCATCTAGTGCCACCCCTAATTGGTTTTGGAGTATTGATGACAAACCTAGTTGAGGGACTAATGTGTTTGTGAGAATTGCAGGATAACACAGGTAGAAGTCCCTCATTGATTCGGTTTTCCTACCAGAGATGACCCCTAAAAATGTATGAAGACATTGAAGTCAAAGGTGGTATATGAAGATATTACATTGAAGACTATGACAAGAGAAGACACCACATGAAGCCTATGGAGCTCGAAGACTTAGATCTTTCGTAGTTATTTTTATTCTGTGTTGAGTCATAGGAACCACCGTACTATTAAGTGGGGTCCAAGAGAACCAGTCAGAATGACTGAAGTGATGCTTAAACAAAACCTATGTCTTCGAGTGAAGACTTTGAGAGCGAATCTTGTCCAGAGTCGGGCAAGTCAACTTTGATTGAAGCCCAAGTAATGTTGCCGTGTGAGTTTGAAATCTGACCATTGGAACACGTGACAGTTCCTTAATGACCCAGGGTCATTTCGGACAAATCAGGTCGGGTTGCCAAGTGGCTATAAATAGCCCACCACCTATAACCGTAAACGGTTGGCTGCTCAGATTCAGAGTACGGCTTTTGTCATTTGAGAGCAACCCACCTCGAAGCTTTTGAGAGAGAATTCATTGCGAGGATAAAGCCCTAAACACCCAGAGCCAAAGAGTTTTAGGCATCACTTAAGTCTTCCTGTCTGTGTGATCTGAAGACTTATTACACTTGAGGACTGTGAATCCTCCAGCCGGTTAGGCGTCGTGTTCTGAGCATCCAAGAGTCATTGTGGATCGCCGGAGAACGAAGTCTGTGAAGGTTTGGAAGTCTAACTTGAAGACTTACCAGAGTGATTGGGCCAGGTCTGTGTGACCTTAGCTCAAGGGGAATACGGTGAGGACTGGGTGTCCTGAGCTGCGTGTTCAGGACTGGGTGTCCGGGACTATGTGTCCTAAGGTTTAAATACCTAGCCGCCCTAACCACACGTACAGTTGTCACAGCAACTGGAACTGGTCCAACAAATCATTGTCTTCAGTGAGTCACTGGTTTCATCTTCCCTTCCCTTTACTTACTGTTACTCCTTGTGAAGTCATTGTATGTTCGAACTATCTTTTGTCTTCACTGAGTGACTGCGTGTTCTATGTGGCTTCACAATATCTTCCTACTTGATCCTTACTACATTGCTGCTATTAGTCATTGTGCTTTCACTCTATTGAATACTTGACTATGGCTTGCCTAGTGTAGTCTACCTTCCGCTGCAGGGTAATAGGTTTATTTCTATCGTTTGTCTTCATAACTTCCACGTTTTGAAGACTTTCATAAAAATCGCCTATTCACCGCCCCTCTAGTCGATATAATGCACTTTCAATTGGTATCAGAGCAAGGTGCTCCCTTGTTCTGTGTGATTCGGTTTAACCACCTGGAGTTTTAGCTATATCGAATGCAGGAATAATTAAAGTCTCCGCTGCGTGCCCCGTCTTCGATGGAACTGAATATCCCTACTGGAAGAATAAGATGTGCATGCGTCTTGAAGCCATTGACGTCGACCTATGGTATGTCGTCATGAACGGTGTTCCCAAGGCTGGAGAAGGTGTCACTGCTGCTGATCTCAAGAAGTCCGTTCAACTGGACTCTACTGCCAAGAATATCATATGTGGTCATCTGACCAAAGGACAGTATGGCCGTGTGAGTGCTTTGGAAACATCTAAGCTGGTCTGGGACTGGCTCTCCAAGGTCAATGAAGGCGTCTCAACCCAGAGAGATCAGAGAATCAGTGTCCTTCGCAACCTCTTCAACCGCTTCAAGCGAAATGACAATGAGAATGTCCAGCTCACATTTGACCGACTCACTGACATCACAAATGAACTTCAAGCCCTCGGCGCTACTGAGATCACCAAACATGAAGTCGTCAAGACACTACTGAGATCACTTGACAGTTCGTTTGACACCCTAGCCCTGATGATTCAAGAACGTCCTGATTTCAAGACACTCAAGCCGTCTGACATACTTGAGAGGCTCAACACACATGAGTTTCAGCTTTCTGAGAAAAGAGATATCTATGGTCCAAACTATGGGCGAACTCGTGCCTTGAAGGCAAAAGCTGTCTCCTCATCTGAAGAAGAATCTGACAGCACTTCTGATGATCCTGAAGACATTGGAAGGGAACTTGATATGCTTGTCAAGAAGTTCCAAAAATTCACCAAGAAGAAAGGCTTCAGAAAGTCTTCCCGATCAAACTCAAGGAATGATGAAGCTTCTGCTCACGACTACAAGAAGAAAACATGTCACAAGTGCAAGAAACCTGGCCACTTCATCTCTGAGTGTCCACAGTGGGACAATGAGAACAACAAGAAGAAGAAGAGCAAGGAATATGACTCTGACGACAAGAAGAAGAAGAAGAAATACTCAAAGTCTTCTTCCAAGTCTTCCTCAAAGTCTTCATCACACAAGAAGAGCTCATCTGGCAAGGCACGTGTGTTTGTTGGCAAGGAAATGGATTCAGAGGAGGAGTCCACTTCTGAGGAGGCGGAGGTGGAGTCTGAGGAGGAGTCCGATTCAGGCGTCGCAAGTCTGGCTACAACATACGTTGCCAAGTCCATCTTCAACACTGAAGACAATGACTTCATCACCGACACCGATGCAAATGACAAGGACTAGTCCGCTTCTACCTACTGCTTCATGGCACGCGGTGCCAAGGTAAACACACGCACTACTCACTATCAAACATCTAGTGACGATGATTCTGATTGTGGTTCAAAACCCAGCTACAAAACACTTGCTAAAATTGCAACTGAACAACAGAAAGCTATGGAACATATTCAAAAACTGTTAGATAGAAGCGATGATCTGTTAGGTGCTGAAATGACTCGATCTGAATCCTTAATTGAAGACATAAAAAATCTTCACGTTAAGTATGTGGAACTTGAAAGTCGTCATGAAACTCTCTCAACAACTCATGAAAAGCTTTCCTATGATTATCTTCAAAGGAAGCAAGATCTTGAGAAATTGAGAGCGGCTCATGTAGATCTTCAAAAGGAAAACGAGTCACTTCGTGCCAAACAGATCAGTTCCACTCAGGAAGGATTTGAACCACCTTGTCCTAAATGCATTGAGCGTGATAATGCTACTTCTGTTGCTGAATGTTCTACTGCTACTACTGTTGCAATATCTTCAACTGTTGATGTGGTAACTAACCCCTCTGCTGAGGATACCACTACTATTGCTGATGAGAATGCTAGGTTGAAGACATTGCTTGAAACAGGGATGTACAAAAGTCTTAAAGGGCATCAGACACTATGTGATGTCCTCAAAAAGCAGATTCTGAACCGAAACCCGAGGAAAGAGGGTGTTGGGTTCGTAAGTAAAATGAATGCTGATGGCTCTTACTGGAAACCTGAGCAGTACCCCAAAACCACGTGGGTTGCTGCAAAGGAACCTTCAACAGATCCATCCAATCTATCTGGCTTCACTTGTGCTAACCCCATTATCATTGATGAATCCCTTGATGCAAACTATAAATTGTTTAAGAAACAGAATGGTGAAGTGTTTGCCAGGTACATTGGTACTAACTGTAGGAATGGACCGCCTATGAAGAAGATCTGGGTTCCGAAAAGGTGTTTGGAGAATCTTCCTGTGAATGTCATCATGACACCTCACGTGAAGAAGACAAACCTCAGACCAAAGGCTTCCTATGGTCCAAAGGCTTCATACAGGCAGAGGACTCACCTGAGTCGCACTAACGCAAATGTTTTGCAGGGAAACCATACTCAGGCATATGAATATGAGAGCGGTTTATCAAACCGCCATGTTCATAAGACCAAGAACTATTCTGCTTATTCTTATGAGTACTATTGTCCGCCTACAAGACTGTTTGCTAGGGCTCCAAAGCCAAAGTTCTCAGATGCTGCACTTAGACTTATTGCTTCTAAGCCACCCTTGAAGATGTGGGTGGCTGAGAAAGCTTAACTCTCTTTTGCAGGGAAAGGTCTCCAGCAGAAAACCAAAATCGTCTGACGCTATTGTTGGGGACCTTAAACATCTTGTAGGGCGCAATATCAAATGCCCGAATGGTCTTACTATGTAGTTTGTTCCTGAATCGCTTGCTACTCTCCCTATTAGTCCTAATCTGGATCTAAGCTTTCATAACCCACTAGTTCATCAAATGTTTTTGCTTCACAATGCTCTTCGTGAAGCCTATCCCCCTAACTGCACTGTAGGGTACGACACCAGCGTCTTCAGAATGGATTATTGACAGTGGGTGTACAAATCACATGACTGGCAAAAGAAGCCTTCTTATGGACTCAACCTTACGTCCATCCGACAAGAGCCACATCACATTTGCTGACACTGGTAAAAGTAAGGTATTGGTTCTAGGTAGAGTTGCAATCTCAAGGGATCAACACATGGATAAAGTCATGCTTGTTGAATCCCTTGGCTTCAACTTAATGTCTGTCTCAATGCTTTGCGATTTAAACATGATCGTAATATTTGGAAAATATCGTTGCCTTGTTCTAATGGAATCTGACAAGTCTCTAGTGTTTGAAGGGTATCGAAAAGATGATTTGTACGTGGTAGATTTCTCAGCAGGACCACATCTTGCTGTATGTCTTCTAGCAAAAGCTTCAGAATGCTGGCTCTAGCATCGGAGGCTTGGGCATGCTGGCATGAGGAACCTCCACACCCTGGCAAAGAAGAAGCATATCATAGGCACCGAGGGCGTCAAGTTCAAGAAAGATCACTTATGCGGTGCCTGTGAGGCAGGAAAGATGAAGAGGGCCAAACATCCCTCGAAGACAATCATGACCACTACTCGACCCTTCGAACTGCTTCACATGGATCTTTTTGGTCCCACTCATTACTCAACTCTTACTACTACTGCTTGTCTCTATGGCTTTGTCATTGTTGATGATTATTCTAGATATACTTGGGTGCACATAATCCTTTACAAGACTGAATTGCAGGATGTCTTCAGGCGCCTTGCCAATCGAGCAATGAACAACTATGGCGCCAAGATAAAGCATATCAGAAGTGACAATGGCACTGAATTCAAGAACACTGGCCTTGATACATATCTTGATACCTTGGGCATCACACATGAATTCTCAGCCCCATACACGCCACAGCAGAATGGGGTCGTCGAACGCAAGAACAGAACACTCATTGAGATGGCCAGAACGATGCTAGATGAATACAAGACTCCAAGAAAATTCTGGCCTGAAGCCATTGATACTGCATGCCATACAATCAATCGTGTTTATCTTCACAAGCTTCTGAACAAGACATCTTATGAGCTCCTTACTGGCAAGAAGCGAAATGTCAGTTACTTCAGAGTATTTAGCACCAGGTGCTGGATCAAGGACCCACATCACACCTCAAAGTTTGCACCAAAAGCACATGAGGGTTTTATGCTTGGATATGGAAAGGATTTGCACTCCTACAGAGTCTTCAATCTCTTTCATTACAAATTGGTTGAAACAATGGATGTGCGGTTCGATGAGACCAACGGTTCACAAAGAGAGCAACTGCCAAATGTGCTAGATGAAGTTCCATCCAGTGAATCAATCAAGCTAATGGGAACTGGAGAAATTATAGCTTCTGAAGCTCATCCTGAAGAAGAACTTATCATCTCAGCACCTGATCAACATGAAGACAATGCTCAGCCTAAAGACATTCCTTCTAAAAATGACAATGATCAGCAAGAGCAAAATCTTCGCCCTGTACATCCTCGCGTTGCCAATGAAGTGCAGATTGAAAGAATAATTGATAGCATCAATGCACCCAGTCCACTCACTTGTTCAAGGGCGACTCAGCTGGCAAATTTCTGTGGGCACTTCGCATTCATCTCAATAATAGAACCCAAGAAAGTTGAAGAAGCCTTCATGGAACCTGAATGGATTCAAGCTATGCAAGACGAGATTCAACAGTTTGAGTTGAATAATGTATGGGAATTGGTGAAGCGTCCCGATCCTCGGAAGCACAACATAATAGGCACCAAATGGATATACCGCAACAAGCAAGATGAGCATGGTCAAGTTGTCAGAAACAAAGCTCGTCTCGTTGCTCAAGGATATACTCAAGTGGAAGGCATTGACTTCGATGAAACATTTGCTCCTGTGGCTAGACTTGAAGCCATACGCATACTGCTGGCCTATGAAAATCATCACAACATACTTCTTTATCAAATGGATGTGAAGAGTGCCTTCCTCAATGGCAAGATTGAAGAAGAAGTGTATGTTGCACAACCTCCTGGCTTTGAAGATCCAAAACATCCTGACATGGTATACAAGCTCAACAAGGCACTATATGGCCTCAAACACGCCCCTCGGGCCTGGTATGACACACTCAAATACTTCCTGAAGAGCAAAGGCTTCATACCTGGTTCTCTCGACCCCACTCTCTTCATGAAGACATATGATGGTGAACTGTTTCTGTGCCAAATATATGTGGATGACATTATCTTCGGCTGCACCAATCAGAAGTACAGTGAAGAGTTTGGATATATGATGCAAGAGCAATATCAAATGTCTATGATGGGAGAGCTGAAGTTCTTTCTCGGTCTTCAAATACGACAGCAACGCAACGACATCTTCATATCTCAAGAGAAGTATCTCAAAGATTGCCTGAAGAAGTTCGGTATGCAAGACTGCAAAGGCTTCATGACGCCAATGCCAGCCAAGCATCATCTGGGTCCTGACGACAATGGTAAAGAGTTCGATCAAAAGGTATACCGCTCCATGATTGGTTCTTTACTTTATCTATGTGCATCTAGGCCAGATATTATTCTTAGTGTTTGCATGTGTGCTCGATTTCAAGCGGCACCAAAGGAGTCGCATCACTTAGCTGTGAAGCGAATTCTTTGATATTTGGCTCACACCCCAACTCTAGGGTTATTGTATCCAAAGGGCTCAGAGTTTGATCTGGTTGGATTCTCGGATGCTGATTATCCTGGTGACAAAGTTGATCGCAAGTCTACATCAGGCACATGTCACTTTCTGGGACGATCACTTGTATGTTGGTCTTTAAAGAAGCAGAACTGTGTATCTCTCTCCACTGCTGAATCTGAATACATTGCTGCTGGATCTTGCTGCGCTCAGCTTCTGTGGATGAAGCAAATGCTCAAAGACTATGGCATTCATCTGAAGCAAGTGCCACTCTACTACGACAACGAAAGCGCCATCAAGATTGCCAACAACCCAGTTCAGCACTCGAAGACAAAGCACATTGAAATTCGTAATTACTTTCTCAGAGATCATGTTGTGAAGGAAGATATTGATATCATACACGTCAACATTGAAGAGCAATTGGCAGATATCTTCACCAAGCCCTTGGATGAGAAGAGATTTTGCAAGTTACGGTGTGAGCTAAATATCCTGGAATCCTCAAATGTCCGGTGATCAGGCACACATCCTAACCCTTATGCATATTGATGACTTAGATGTGCAACACACGAAGTAAAGTATATCTTCAGTCAATGAAGACATACATTCTAAGTGTGAATACATTAATGTGGAATTTGACTTCGGTGCGCCAAGATAATTGTGCGCCGTGTCTGGGTCTAATACTTCCTATATGGTGGGTAACGCCACCACCAAATGTTCTATTTTGAAGTGTTTCACTCATGGCGTTACCCTTCTATGTCTTCCCATTTGGTTTGGCTTCAATCTCAACATGTCTTCATGATTATCTTCACTATGTTGATTATATATATATATACTAGTGTTCTGTCCTCTACAACATTCACTTATAACTATGTCTTCTTGTTGAATCTTTTGAACTAAGTGAATGTGATCGGACCCTAACCTCTCTATGCTTTTTATCTCAAATTCTATCTCTCCAAATCATATGCATTCTATTGAAACTGTCGAATGTCTTCTCTGTGTCCTTGTCAGCAGAAGATACAGAGACAACCATTAAGTCCGTTTTCAATGCTTATTCCTCCACATGAAACCCAGAGAAGTGGGAACAACCACCCGACAATCCAGGCGTGCGTGGGACGTGGAACAAACCCCAAAATTCCGCATAATGGCCACGTGTTCCTCAGATGCGAATAGCCAGGGGCATCTATGTAATAACGCAGTGCCGCCCCTGTACCTATAAATACAAACTTCACGGCAGTCATTATCTCTTCTTCCACTCTCGCACGAACCCTAGCGCCACCGCTAGCCCTCGACGACGCCGGCGATGAAGCGCTTCACTGCCGCAACCTCTCTGACGCCGTCTTCACACCGACCGCGGACATCGTCCTCTCCGCCGTCGCCATAGGTGTCCTCCGTCACCAAGTTAGGGTATGGAAGATCGAACTGCTCGGCCTCATCTTCCACTCCGTCTAGCAGTTCTTAGTGTGGTAAATAAAACTTCCTTTTTTACGGCAATGTTGATCCTATGGCTTTGTCACTTTCTACCACAAGCAGTTTCTATTCACACAAGTTAGATCTCTCTCATACTGCATCTCATAACATGCCTAGTATATTCACTTATGCTTCACAAAGTAGTTAGATTCCTCACTTGTACTGATCTAAGGATTCGTACAAATCTGGAACCAACTCCTTATCTATGAGTGAATGTCTTCGCACGATGAGGTCAATGTCTTCTAAACTGATTTATCTTCAAAATCTTCTGAGAATGCATATGACCTCTTCCCCTTCCCTTGCACCTTAATGCTGTCACAGGTACATGTCCGTGGGAGAATCCTTTGGTTCTCATAGTCTGCATTCATTTGCAGAATTCTTACAGCATCACATAAATTCTCCCGAAGCCAGTTCCTGTTTGTCCAGCAAGCGAAAACCTTTGAAGCCTTTGAACATGTTGAAGCCTTTCAGTTTAAAGTTCATGGCTTCAGAGAAATCAGCAAGGAAGGGTGGCAGAAAGCGTCATGGAGAAACATCTAGAGATCTTCCAGATGACCTCTCAGAACTGTACAAGACAGATCCTGAAGAGGATTACAATCAACGCAAGACCCGAATCCAATGGATTCGAAGATATTGGGCAGAACAATGGTTCAAATACCGATTTGTAACCCAGGAATATGCTGAGAAAAATGCCAACAAGAGACCGTGGGGAGACATCCTATACAAGAATCTTCAACCCAGGTCCAGAGATGAAGCCATTGAACAAGGTTTCTATCCCTGCATGGTCCGTGGGCCACAGCCTGTTGATGCAGACCCATCGTCACTACTATGTGTCGTGACGACATTCTATTCAAGCGCAACTTCCAGTTTGCCCAGAACTCAGTGAAGCAAAACAAGAAGACATTGGGACTAGACTTCAACCCTGGTCCCTCAGCTCCAAGGGCTGATGGCACACGAGATGCAGAACCCAATGTCATCGGTCCTTTCTACAACCTTGAAGGCCTCATGACCCATATCTTGGTTCAAGGGACTACAGTGAATGAACCTGCAGCTGACGCGGAATCAGATGAAGCACCTGCAGCGCCCAAGCCAAAGAAGTTGAAGAAGCCTAAAGCTTCAAAGCCTGCCCCTTCACCAAAAATCTCACGGGCGAAGCCACTGGCAACTGCACCTCCTGAAGACAGTGTGCAGTCCGAAGATTTATCACGCATCTCCAAGCCCCAGAAGGTCAAGATGCCTCTGCCACACACCGGCCAAGAGCTAACAGCTGCTGCCATTCTGCGCAATGATGCCATTGATCTATCAAGTGATGAAAATCTTGCGGATGACGCTCTTGAGCAACTCATTAAGAGAAAAGAAGAAGCAGAAATCTTCAATGATCTGCCTCTCTTTGATGTGACAATCGTCCACAACTTCATTGATGAGTGGTTTGACACGCCAAGCATCAGCTTCGAAGATCTGCAGCTACCCATTGGCCTCAGTGTCACCTTCCATGGCGCCATTGCTTCAGAGCTAGCTATCGCCCAGCACATTGTTGAACTGAAGCAGAAGATTGACTTTGAGAAATCTCAGTTCAAGAAGCATATGGCCAAGCTCAGTGTGCAAGAGGTGAAGAACTTCAAGATTATGCTGCACGAGCTCAAGGAAGCCTTTCTCAAGAAACATGCAGAAGCTCAGGGTTCGCGTGAGCGCATGAAGGTTCTGGCTCACAGATGTGTGCAAGCCTACAATGAGGCTGAGAAGCACAAGGCCCTTGGGCGTCCTGGCATCGACCCCAGGATGGCTGCAAAGAAGATGAAGAAGCCCGCTACGGCTGAACCTGAGGCACCAAGGCAGGAAGCAGATCCCATTGTCTTCCCAACTAGAATGACTGGCTCGAAGCTAAAAGGCTGGTCAACCGCTTCAGAGCTCAAGAAGACGAGGACTGCTGAGGCTGAAGCCGGGAAGAGGAAACATCCTGAAGCCTCTCCTATTGCCCCCTCCAAGAAGAAGAGGAAGACCAAGAAAGATCGGGCTGCTCCCACAGAGCCTTTGATAGTTGAACCCATTTCCATGGTTCGTCCTAACGCTGAACGCCAGCTGACAATCCATGAGCCTGCTTCAATAGAGGCTCGTGAAGCTGAAGACTTTCCAGCAGCTGATCCCATCGCTGCTGAAGACATTGGTCAACATGACCATGTAGAAGATGGTGCAGTCCTTCCTCAGCTCGAGCACAGCGAACTCATCAGCATTGGGTGTCCTCTGACGCCAATCGCTTAGGATGCTTCATGGGCTGATCGCCCACAAGAGGAAGAAGACTTTGAGGCCTAGCCAACTCCAACTACACAGGCGTCGCCTGCGTTGCGCAGGCTTCGCAAAGGACCAAGGCCTCTAGTCTCTGCGTTTGAAGCTGAATCTACTAAAGACATTTCGGCTGCATCAGCCGATGAAAAAGAAACCCCAAGCGCTGCTACACCCCCGTCTCACCAAGAAGCTGTTCTCGACGAGAACGTGACTGTGACCGACCCTCCAGCTCATCAAATGGAGGTTGAACATCTTGAGGCTGCCACCACCAACACCACTGAAGCCACTGACGTTGTCATGGCTGAAGCTAGTGTGGAGCCCTCACCAACAAAAGCACCAGAAGTCAGCGAATCCACTGATCCCGCCACTTCTGTTCCTGGGTCTGCTGCCGGTCCCCAGTTCGACTATCATGTTGAGCACAGGCCTCAGGTACAGAAGCCAATCCCAAGATTGCCAAGGTTCCCAGGTCCTGCATCAGCACCTGGCTCCTTCATTATCAATGGCTTCAGAGCAGACAACACATTCTTCAATAGCTCCAGGAACCCCTACTCAAGGGAAAGGATATCATCTGATTGGTTCTGGAGCTATCCGTAGCGGAGCTATTACTCCTGCATTCTACACAATCAAGGTCGCATCTTCCCCCACAAGCGCCTTGACATTGAAGTTATAGCTGGTCTGCCCTGTCTGGAAGAAGCTCTGGATTGCTTCAAACAAGTTGGATTGCTGCCATTCGTCACTGACCAAGAGCATTGGAATGAAGAGTTGCTGCTCCAATTCTATGCCACACTTCACATTCGCGGGTATAGCAGAGATCCGAAGACTTGGGTCCTGGAGTGGATGACAGGAAACGTTCATCACGAAGCCAAAGCCTTTGACATCATTGAGCTCACTAGTTTGCCCACTCCTGGCGATCTCTACGAGCATGGTTGTCAGCTTCATAGTGAAGCTATTGAGAGCATCTTTCAGAAGACTGAACCTAATATGAGTCAGATGCTCAGTATGATGAAGCCATTTCCCCAAGATGCTGCTTATCCCACGGAGTTCTTCATTGAAGACCTTGAGTATCTGCCAAGAACCATTTATCACATCATAAGGCGAACTCTCTGGCCAATCAAAGGACAATCTCCACATGCCAAGCTTGAAGGTGCAATGAAGACTTTGGTCTTCTATATTCTTCAAAGAAAATGCTTCAATGCACAGGACTTCTTCATTCGCCAACTTGCTGCATCAGGCTCTGATCTGTTTGGCTTGAAGTTCTACGCCCCATGGGTCATGCGGCTGATCAAACTTCACTCCACTATCTCATATCAGCCATCTGCTCACAATCATCGGATTTTTCTGCCTGATGTGGATATGTCGATTGAAGCCATCTATCCTGAGCCTGCCAAGGAACCCCTAAGTCTTGAGAATGCATAGAATCAGAGTTTTTCTCAGAACATTGAAGGAGTTGAAGCAGTCGCTCGTGTGTATACTTTGGCTGGCACTACACGTGCACCGCATCCTACTCTCACTGAAGCCACTGACAGTACAACTGATCCACGACCCAAGAAGTGCACTCGTGTTCTCAATGACTGAGAGCTTCTTGTGGCTCTTCATCAGAAACAGGATAGGCATCATGACTGGCTGAAGCGTCAGATGCAAAGCCTCTTGGTGGATGTTAATCGCTTTCGCAATCTTGCCACCAAGAATGCTTTTGTTGCCCATGAAACCTCTCGCCGCACATGGAAAGGGCTAACGCTGATGTGCTCTGAAGATGATCTTCAAGAGGATGGCTTCACTGAGCGATTCAAGTTTAACTCCACACCTCCTCGAAGGGCAGTGCTGCAACGAACTCCATCCCTTGAAGACTCTGAGTTCTCTTCCTCTGCTGCAACTGTGACTGCCAGAGTGATCGAGGATGAAGACGATGCTACTTCACCGCCACCTCCTTCAGCACGCTTTGACTCTGCTCGAAGCTCTTCAGCACCGCCAAACACCACCAACGACCCTGCTGTTTCACCTACTCCTCATGGGAACGAGTAGAGGCTCTATGTCTTCATACCTTTTTGGTCCTTACTGACAAAAGGGGGAGAAGCATATGAGGTTGATAGTCTTCAAGCAGGTCCATATGGGCGGGTGCTTTATATTTTGCTTCGTGCTTACAACTCTCGTGTTGCTACATTTGGTTCTCTGAGTTGTAACACTTAAACTCGATGGTCGTCTGCTACTTATCTGCCACCTTGTGTTGCGATGATAAATTTTGCATGTGCGACGATAAATTCCGCACTTAGATCATTCTGCAGACGTCCATTTTCCATTATGCATGTCATTATCTTCATATACTTTCACATGCATAGTGGATTGTCATCATAAGTTGAAGTGGATCTCCACAAGTACAACCTGCCATGTGCATTTGCATTCCAAAAGCAAATTACTTATATGCGCATCTTCAGGGGGAGCCCTTGCAACTTATGAAGACAATTCCTTATCCTTTACAATTTCACAGATTATATTCCCCGTTGAAAACTTTAACTAGTTTGTCATCAATCACCAAAAAGGGGGAGATTGTAAGAGCATCTAGTGCCACCCCTAGTTGGTTTTGGAGTATTGACGACAAACCTAGTTGAGGGACTAATGTGTTTGTGAGAATTGCAGGATAACACAGGTAGAAGTCCCTCATTGATTCGGTTTTCCTTCCAGAGATGACCCCTAAAAATGTATGAAGACATTGAAGTCAAAGGTGGTATATGAAGATATTCACATTGAAGACTATGACAAGAGAAGACACCACATGAAGCCTATGGAGCTCGAAGACTTAGATCTTTCGTAGTTCTTTTTCTTCTGTGTTGAGTCATAGGAACCACCGTACTGTTAAGTGGGGTCCAAGAGAACTAGTCAGAATGACTGAAGTGATGCTTAAACAAAACCTATGTCTTCGAGTGAAGACTTTGAGAGCGAGTCTTGTCCAGAGTCGGGCAAGTCAGCTTTGCTTGAAGCCCAAGTAAAGTTGCCGTGTGAGTTTGAAATCTGACCGTTGGAACACGTGTCAGTTCCTTAGTGACCCAGGGTCATTTTGGACAAATCAAGTCGGGTTGCCAAGTGGCTATAAATAGCCCACCCCCTACAACCATAAACGGTTGGCTGCTCAGATTCAGAGTACGGCTTTTGTCGTTTGAGAGCAACCCACCTCGAAGCTTTTGAGAGAGAATTCCTTGCGAGGATAAAGCCCTAACCACCCAGAGCCAAAGAGAATTAGGCATCACTTAAGTCTTCTTGTCTGTGTGATCTGAAGACTTATTACACTTGAGGATTGTGCATCCTCCAGCCGGTTAGGCGTCGCGTTCTGAGCATCCAAGAGACTTTGTGGATTGCCGGTGAACGAAGTATGTGAAGGTTTGGGAGTCTACCTTGAAGACTTACCAGAGTGATTGGGCGAGGTCTGTGTGACCTTAGCTCAAGGGGAATACGGTGAGGACTGGGTGTCCTGAGCTACGTGTTCAGGATTGGGTGTCCGGGACTGTGTGTCCTAAGGTTTAAATACCTAGCCGCCCTAACCAGACGTACAATTGTCACAGCAACTGGAACTGGTCTAACAAATCATTGTCTTCAGCGAGTCACTGGTTTCATCTTCCCTAACCTTAACTTACTATTACTCCTTGTGAAGTCATTGTATGTTCGAACTATCTTTTGTCTTCACTGAGTGACTGCGTGTTATGTGTGGCTTCACAATATCTTCCTACTTGATCCTTACTACATTGCTGCTATTAGTCATTGTGCTTTCACTCTATTGAATACTTGACTATGGCTTGCCTAGTGTAGTCTACCTTCCACTGCAGGGTAATAGGTTTATTTCTATCGTTTGTGTCACACCCTCGATGCCACTATATCTCCCACGTGTCGAGGCACGACTTAGAGGCATAATCGCATTGAAGGCATATGTTGCAAGTTAGGCAATCTTCACAACATCCCATGTAATATAAATAATAAAGGGGAGATAACATAGTTGGCTTACACTCGCCACGTCAATCAAGTACATAAATAACATTACATCATCCAAACACTCATGGCCCGACTATGGCGCCAAAATAAAAGAGAACCCAACATGCGACAACGGTCCCGTTCACCCCCAACTGGGCACCACTACTGATCATCGGGAAAGGAAACATAGTAACATTGAGAGTCTTCGTCGAACTCCCACTTGAGCTCGTACGCGTCTCCTGGAGCAGAATCATCAGGCCTTGCATCTGGTGTAATAGTAATCTGTGAGCCACAGGGACTCAGCAATCTCGCACCCTCGCGATCAAGACTATTTAAGCTTATAGGTAAGGCAAGGTAAATATAGGTGGAGCTGCAGCAAGTGACTAGCATATATGGTGGCTAACTTATTCGCAAAAGAGAGCGAGAAGAGGAGGCAAAGCACGAGCGAGAAACTAGAGAACAACCTGCGCAAACATTACTCCAACACCGTGTCCACTTCCCGGACTCCGCCGAGAAGAGGCCATCACGGTAACACACTCAGTTGATTCATTTTAATTAAGTTAAGGTTCAAGTTATCTACAACCGGACATTAACAAATTCCCATGTGCCCATGACCGTGGGCACGGCTTTCGAAAGTTCAAATCCCTGCAGGGGAGTCCCAACTTAGCCCATGACAAGCTCTCACGGTCAACGAAGGAATAGACCTCCTCCCAAGACGTTCCGATCAGACTCGGTATCTCGGTAATTCAAGACACTTCGACAGGTTAAAACAAGACCAGCAACACCGCCCGAATGTGCCGACAAATCCCGATAGGAGCTGCACATATCTCTTTCTCAGGGCACACTCAGATTGTCCTAGGTACGGGTAGGCCAGCCCAGAGTTGCCCCTGGTGGCCACCGGTAGCTGACAGGTGGACCAACACTCAGAGGAGCACTGGCCCGGGGGGGTTAAAATAATGATGACCCTTGAGTCTGCAGAACCCAAGGGAAAGAAAAGGCTAGGTGGCAAATGGTAAAACCAAGGTTGGGCATTGCTGGAAAAGCTTTAATCAAGGCGAAATATCAAGGGGTTCCCATTATAACCCAACCGCGTAAGGAACGCAAAAATCCAGGAACATAACACCGATATGACAGAAACTAGGGCGGCATGAGTGGAACAAAACACTAGGCGAGAGGCTGAGCCTTCCACCCTTTACCAAGTATATAGATGCATTAAGATAACATAGCAATATAATGATATCCCAACAAGTAAATAAATGTTCCAACAAGGAACGGCCTCCAATCTTCACCTGCAACTAGCAACGCTATAAGAGGGGCTGAGCAAAGCGGTAACATAGCCAATCAATGGTTTGCTAGGAAAATGGTGGGTTAGAGGTTTGACATGGCAATTTGGGAGTCTTGCAAGCGAGTGGTAGGCATCGTAGCAATGGCATAGCAAAAGAGCAAGCAGACTAGCATAGCAAAGGTAATAGTGATTTCGAGGGTATGATCATCTTGCCTGCACAGTTGTCAGAGTTGAGTGGATCCTCAAAAGCAAACTCAACGGGCTCCTCGTTAGCGAACTCGTCTCCCGGCTCTACCCAAACAAGACAAACAAGCTACGAGGATACAATCAACCACGTGCAAACTCAAACAACACAATGCAAAGGTGATATGCTATGCAGGATGCGATGCGGGATGCAAAATGCAAGATATGACAGGATATGCAAGAACCTAGCCTCAACTTGGAAAACCAAGTGTGCCACTGGAAATATGAGATGAAATCGCTTGAAAACGATATAAAGAACGCCAGAATCGGAGTTACGGTTTGGAAATGGCAAGCGATTCAAAAAGACACCGGTCTGTGATTTACATCAAGTAGGCATCTAAATGCAATGAGATGAACATGCTAAAGCACCCAAAAATGACAACAAAATACATGGCAGGGATGCACACAAGATGCTTAACAAAAGTCTAGCACTGAGCTACGGCCAATTCATCCATTAACTGGTTCAAACAAGCATGGCAAAAATGCAAATGGCAAATAGATCTCAGACTTAGTGAAATTAACACTTGTCTGGAATTCCAGATCAGGTAGCCCTCTTCGTAGCAACAAAACTACATGCTACAGGACCTGAACATGGCAAAGTAAAATATGGCATGGATCTACTCAAAGAGCTTAACAAAAGTCCCTTAGTGACCTTGAGCCAAAAGGGATCAGAAAATACAATTGCAAGCATGTCAACATAGCAAAAACATAATCAGTTTTCAGACTTAGTGAAAACTGACACATGCTGAAATATAACTCAAGTAGGCATGTTGACGAGCTCGATGCACTCACTACGGTGCAAGTCATGGCCAGACAAGCATACCCCCATCAATAAGGCACAAAATTCAAGCTAGACATGGCAATAACAATAGCATAGCATGCACGGATCAACTACAACATCACCGGCAAAATTGCAAACAAGTTGACAATCTGCCCAGATTCGCAAAGTAGAAAAAGTAGAGCTCGATTGACTCAAGCTAGGGTGCTCCACAATTGCAATCAAAGACATGGATGGGTAGAGCACTATAAGAATAAAAAAACATCCTTACTGATCATCCTCAAAAGAGGCATGGATCACTACGAAACAAGATGAACATATGGCATCATGAGATAAACAGCTCCAGGACTTAGTGAAATCACTAAGTCCCTGAAAACAGAATTATCAAGTGCACCACTTTGCACAAGTCACTACACACATCACAAAAATACATGGGTTGCACTTCTGGAAAGATGGCAAAACCCTTAAAAAAACATATGTAGAACTCATGGGCATAGCATGCACACATTATTCATGGCAAAAATGACAAAAGTGCTAAACGGAGTAGCAGATCTGACAATTAACTCAAGTAGCCCTCTTCTAACAGCATTTCGGGCGTCAAGATGAGCTCAAATGAAAATGATGCAATGGAATGAAATGATGTACTCTCTGGGATGAACATTTTGATATGCTATATGCATGAATCGGAGCAACGGATGCAAAGTTACGGGGCTACAAAAATGTGCAAATGGACTGAGAATATCAGGGACTTAGTAAAAAAACAACCCCAGATCTAGGGTTTGACCAGCGTGGAATCCGAGGCGGGGCCGGCGCGCACTGTTCACGCCAGAGTTCGTCGCCGACGTCGCCGGAGTGGAGAGGAGAGGCCGGCCGGGACCGGCGGTGGCCGCGGCGGCCGGGCGAGGCGGCGGCGGCGGC